>NC_081180.1:172725594-172833094 GCF_029867415.1 Vicia villosa
TCCATTGGCCTGATCACGAGCAAATTGTGCATTGAGACGAGGGCTGTTAACACATGGCCCTCGAGCTGGAGGATCCGCAGCCATTTCTTCCTCAACCAAGTTTTCAACCGGAGTTGAAGAAGAAGATGCTTCTTGTTGTTGTCTTCTTTCCCTAGCTAGTTGTCTTCTCCTACGAGTTTTGCTATTCTCTCTACGAGCAGTCCTCTCAATCTCAGAATCAAAAAGGAGTTGATCTGCAGGTATACGTCCTCGCATAAACTGTAATCTGAAAAACTAACCCAGCAAATTAACAAACACAAGGAAAATAAATTTAGAAACAAGATATTAATTATAAGACTCAATACAAAACAAACTATTGCAATGCTTGCAATATCTAAACAACAATCCCCGGCAACGGCGCCATTTTGTTGAAAGAGTATTGTGGTGTACTTTTCGTTTATATCGTATCCACATGGATTATTGCGATATCACCGCCGTTCTATAGCCTATTTTGTCTTGAGTTAATGTTACTTTAGTTTTAGGTTTGCAAAAGGTCATTCAATCTCTTTAGTAGCAAAGATTAAATTAATGAAGGTTCTAAGTTAAAGAAAATGCATCAAGATTCGATTTCATCGACCTAAGTTTGTATGTTTCCTTATAAATATATGCTTATGAACTTGCTAACGATCAATATAATTACGTATCGACACCTATATCGTCCGTGTCCGCAACAATATAGCTAGATTTACCGTATTGTTTAACCGACGATTTCTCCACCGTTTAAACAATACAAATAACATTTTAAAACCGATACTTAGTAAACATCAAACTCTAAATCCATGTCTGCAACTTATAGTTTGAAAGATGATGAGTTAGGTCTAGATACAAACATTGATGTCTCAAACATTTATACCAAAGAAAAAGCTTTAATAAACAAACTAAACCATCTATATGTTAGAACAAGATTTGTTCTGATCAATTATCTTAGTTTTGATGATAACAATAATATGAATTTTGCTTAAGATAATATGGTACTCTAATCCGATGCAATTTCCTTTTCAGGAAATATATAAAGAGTACGCATAATTCAGCGCTCAGAAGCTTTGTCTCAAAGGGTTCAGCATGCAACATCAGAACATGGTCTGGCAAGACATCAGAAGATGGTCGAAGCAGAATCAGAACATGGGTCTATGGAAGCATCAGAAGAACAAGAGAACAGAAGCACTGAAGTTCTGATGGTATCACGCTCAGAAGCACTTCAAGGTCAGAAGATCAGAAGATGCTATGCACCAAGCTGTTTGACTCTGATGATATTCAAACGTTGTATTCACAAACATCAGATCAGAAGGAAGTACAAGTGGCAAGCTACGCTGACTGACAAAAGGAACGTTAAAAGCTACTAAAGGCTACGTCAGTAGACACAGCGTGAACAAGGCTCGAGGTAGTTGACAAAAGCGTATAACATTAAATGCGATGCTGTACGGAACACGCAAAGCATTAAATGCACTCAACGGTCATCTTCTCCAACGCCTATAAATATGAAGTTCTGATGAGAAGCAAGGTTAACGATTCTGCACCAAAACAACTCATATTAAACTTGCTGAAACGCTGTTCAAATTCAAAGCTCAGAATCTTCATCTTCATCAAAGCTCACTACATTGCTGTTGTAATATATTAGTGAGATTAAGCTTAAACGTTAAGAGAAATATCACAGTTTGTGATTATCGCTTTTAAGAAGCAATTGTAATACTCTTAGAATTGATTACATTAAGTTGTAAGGAACTAGAGTGATCGTGTGGATCAGAATACTCTAGGAAGTCTTAGAGGTTATCTAAGCAGGTTGTAACTAGAGTGATCGTGTGGATCATTATACTCTAGAAAAGTCTTAGAGGGTATCTAAGCAGTTGTTCCTGGAGTGATCAGTGTGTGATCAGAAGACTCTGGAAGACTTAGTTGCTGACTAAGTGGAGAACCATTGTAATCCGTGCGATTAGTGGATTAAATCCTCAGTTGAGGTAAATCATCTCTGCGGGGGTGGACTGGAGTATTTTAGTTAACAACGAACCAGGATAAAAATATCTGTGCAACTTATTTTTATCTGTTAAGTTTTTAAAGCTACACTTATTCAAACCCCCCCCTTTCTAAGTGTTTTTCTATCCTTCAATTGGTATCAGAGCGCCGGTTCTAAGGTGCAAGCACTTAACCGTGTTTAGAAAAGATTCAGGAAGAGAAAAACGCTTCAGTAAAAGATGGTTGATGAAAGTGAAAAGTCTACACCTGCATCTACATCTGGCTCTGCTGAGCAATACAACGGTAACAATGGTTATACTAGACCGCCGGTATTTGATGGTGAAAACTTTGAATACTGGAAAGATAAACTGGAAAGTTACTTTCTTGGTCTAGATGGTGATCTATGGGATCTTCTGATGGATGGTTACAAACATCCAGTAAATGCCAGAGGCGTAAAGCTGACAAGGCAAGAAATGAATGATGATCAGAAAAAGCTTTTCAGGAATCATCATAAATGCAGAACTGTTTTGCTGAATGCTATCTCTCATGCTGAGTATGAGAAGATATCTAACAGGGAAACGGCCTATGACATATATGAGTCCTTGAAAATGACTCATGAAGGAAATGCTCAGGTCAAGGAGACTAAAGCTCTAGCTTTAATCCAGAAGTATGAAGCCTTCAAGATGGAGGATGATGAAGACATTGAAAAGATGTTTTCAAGATTTCAAACTCTTACTGCTGGATTGAGAGTTCTTGACAAGGGATACACCAAGGCTGATCACGTAAAGAAGATCATCAGAAGCTTACCCAGAAGATGGGGTCCTATGGTGACTGCATTCAAGATTGCAAAGAATCTGAATGAAGTTTCTCTGGAAGAGCTTATCAGTGCCTTGAGAAGTCATGAAATAGAGCTGGACGCAAATGAGCCTCAAAAGAAAGGTAAGTCTATTGCATTAAAATCCAATATCAAGAAATGCACTAACGCTTTTCAGGCTAGAGAAGAAGATCCTGAAGAATCAGAATCTGAAGAAGAAGATGAACTGTCTTTGATCTCCAGAAGGCTAAATCAACTCTGGAAGACCAAGCAAAGGAAGTTCAGAGGCTTCAGAAGTTCAAAGAAATTTGAACGTGGAGAATCTTCTGATGACAGAAGATTTGACAAGAAGAAGGTCATGTGCTATGAATGCAATGAGCCTGGACACTTCAAGAATGAATGTCCAAATCTTCAGAAGGAAAATCCCAAGAAGAAGTTTCATAAGAAGAAAGGTCTTATGGCAACCTGGGATGAGTCAGAAGATGATTCAGACTCTGAAGATGAGCAGGCCAACTGTGCGCTGATGGCGACAGAAGATGACGGATCAGAATCTACATCAGAATCAGATTCTGAAGAGGTATTTTCTGAACTTACTCGAGATGAGTTAGTTTCCGGTCTAACTGAACTTCTGGAACTCAAGTCTCAGATTAGTCTCAAATACAAAAAGCTGAAAAAGCTATTTGAATTTGAAACAAAGAAGCTTGAGTTGGAGAATTCTGAATTAAAAGAAAAACTTTTAAAATTATCCAATAATGTTGGATCTCCTTCTGATTCAGAAAAATCCACTCCTAGTCTAAACCATATTCTGAAAGAATATGATTTAAGTCTCAGGAAGTTCTTATCTAGAAGTATTGGCAGAAGTCAGCTAGCTTCTATGATATATGCTGTGTCTGGAAACAAAAGAGTCGGCATTGGTTTTGAGGGTGAAACCCCATACAAACTTGAACCTGTTGATGAAATGAAATTCACATACAAACCATTGTATGATCAGTTCAAGTATGGCCACTCCCATGATATTAGGCACACTTCACATGCTCAAAGTTTTCACATAACACACACCAAAAGGCATGTGACACAACCTAGGAAATATCATGAAACTCACATTAAAAATTATCATGCTGTTCCTCCTATTGCTTACAATGTTAAACCCAAGTTCAATCAGAACTTGAGAAAATCTAACAAGAAAGGACCCAAGAAAATGTGGGTACCTAAGGATAAGATTATTCCTATTGCAGATATCCTTGACTGCAAAAAGGACAAAGCACAACATGTCATGGTACCTGGACTCTGGATGCTCGCGACACATGACAGGAAGAAGGTCTATGTTCCAAGACCTGGTGCTTAAGTCTGGAGGAGAAGTCAAGTTTGGAGGAGATCAGAAGGGCAAGATAATTGGCTCTGGAACTATAAAGTCTGGTAACTCTCCTTCCATTTCTAATGTACTTCTTGTAGAAGGATTAACACATAACCTCTTATCTATCAGTCAATTGAGTGACAATGGTTATGATATAATCTTTAATCAAGAGTCTTGCAAGGCTGTAAATCAGAAGGATGGCTCAATCCTATTTACAGGCAAGAGGAAGAACAACATTTATAAGACAGATCTGCAAGATCTTATGAGTCAGAAGGTGACTTGTCTTATGTCTGTTTCTGAAGAGCAGTGGGTCTGGCACAGAAGATTAGGTCATGCTAGTTTGAGAAAGATTTCTCAGATTAACAAACTGAATCTGGTCAGAGGACTCCCTAATCTGAAATTCAAATCGGATGCTCTTTGTGAAGCATGTCAGAAGGGCAAGTTCTCCAAACCTGCATTCAAGTCCAAGAATGTTGTTTCTACCTCAAGGCCATTAGAACTCTTGCACATTGATCTGTTTGGCCCAGTCAAAACAGCATCTGTCAGAGGGAAGAAATATGGATTAGTCATCGTAGATGATTATAGCCGCTGGACATGGGTAAAATTCTTGAAACACAAGGATGAGTCTCATTCAGTGTTCTTTGATTTCTGCATTCAGATTCAATCTGAAAAAGAGTGTAAAATCATAAAGGTCAGAAGTGATCATGGTGGTGAATTTGAGAACAGATCCTTTGAAGAATTCTTCAAAGAAAATGGTATTGCCCATGATTTCTCTTGTCCTAGAACTCCACAGCAAAATGGAGTTGTAGAACGAAAGAATAGGACTCTGCAAGAAATGGCCAGAACCATGATCAATGAAACCAATATGGCTAAGCATTTCTGGGCAGAAGCAATAAACACTGCATGCTATATTCAGAATAGAATCTCTATCAGACCTATTCTAAATAAGACTCCTTATGAATTGTGGAAGAATAGAAAGCCCAACATTTCATATTTCCATCCTTTTGGATGTGTATGCTTTATTCTGAACACTAAAGATCATCTTGGTAAGTTTGATTCCAAAGCACAAAAATGTTTCCTTCTTGGATATTCTGAACGCTCAAAAGGCTACAGAGTATACAATACTGAAACATTGATTGTAGAAGAATCAATCAATATCAGGTTTGATGATAAGCTTGGTTCTGAAAAACCAAAGCAGTTTGATAATTTTGCAGATTGGGATATTGATATATCAGAAGTTGTTGAGCCAAGAAGCAACGCATCAGAAGCAAAGCTTCTCAGAAGCAAAGAATCTGAAGATCAAGTATCAGCTCCTCTGGAGAATCTAAGCATTTCTGAAGAACCATCTGTCAGAAGATCATCCAGACTCATTTCTGGTCATTCAGAAGATGTCATTCTTGGAAAGAAGGATGATCCAATCAGAACGAGAGCATTCCTTAAGAACAATGCAGACTGTCAATTAGGTCTTGTGTCTTTGATCGAGCCAACTTCTGTTGATCATGCTCTAGAAGATCCAGACTGGATAATTGCTATGCAAGAAGAACTGAATCAGTTTACAAGGAATGATGTTTGGGATCTTGTTCCTAGACCAGATGGATTCAATATAATCGGTACAAAATGGGTCTTCAGAAACAAGCTCAGTGAGAAAGGTGAAGTGGTAAGGAACAAAGCCAGACTGGTGGCTCAGGGTTATAGTCAGCAAGAAGGGATTGACTATACAGAAACCTTTGCACCACTGGCCAGGTTAGAATCTATTCGTCTATTAATTTCATTTGCCACTCAACATAACATCACTCTCTATCAAATGGATGTTAAGAGTGCCTTCTTAAATGGTTATATAGATGAAGAAGTTTATGTCCATCAACCTCCTGGTTTTGAAGACTCTATGTCTCCTAATCATGTTTTTAAATTAAAGAAATCGTTATATGGATTGAAACAAGCTCCCAGAGCTTGGTATGAACGCTTAAGTTCTTTCCTTCTGGATAATGGTTTCACTAGAGGAAAAGTGGACACTACTCTCTTTTGTAAAACCTTTAAAAGGGATATTTTAATTTGTCAAATATATGTAGATGATATTATTTTTGGAACATCTAATGCTACACTTGGAAAGGAGTTTGCTGAGTCTATGCAGGCTGAGTTTGAAATGAGCATGATGGGAGAACTCAAGTATTTCCTTGGAATACAAATAAATCAAACATCAGAAGGAACGTATGTTCACCAAACCAAGTATGTGAAGGAACTTCTGAAGAAGTTTAATCTTCTAGACTGCAAAGAAGCCAAAACTCCTATGCATCCAACATGCATCCTAGGTAAGGATGAGGTAAGTAAGAAGGTAGATCAGAAGTTATACAGAGGTATGATTGGATCTCTTCTATATCTGACTGCTTCTAGACCTGACATTCTGTTCAGTGTTTGTTTGTGTGCTAGATTCCAATCAGATCCTAGAGAATCTCATTTAACTACTGTTAAGAGAATTCTAAGGTATCTGAAAGGTACTACTAATGTTGGCTTAGTTTACAGAAAATCTAAAGAATACAACTTAGTAGGATTCTGCGATGCTGACTATGCTGGAGACAGAATTGAAAGAAAGAGTACTTCAGGAAGTTGCCAATTTCTTGGAAGTCATTTGATCTCCTGGTATAGCAAGAAGCAAGCAACTATTGCTCTATCAACGACAGAAGCAGAATATGTCGCTGCTGCTGGTTGCAGTACACAGATGCTCTGGATGAAGAGTCAGCTGGAAGATTATCAGATATTTGAGAGTAACATTCCTATATTCTGTGATAATACTTCTGCTATATGTTTATCTAAGAATCCTATTCTTCATTCAAAAGCTAAACATATTGAGATTAAACATCATTTCATAAGGGACTATGTTCAGAAGGGTGTTATATCTTTAAACTTTGTTGATACAGACCATCAATGGGCTGATATCTTTACAAAACCCCTGGCTGAAGATAGGTTTAAGTTCATTCTGAAGAACATCAGTATGGATTTATGCCCAAAATGAGAAGATGAGAAGTTCTTACGTATGAGTATCTTCTGAAATGAATGTGGATTTATTTTTTAATCAGAAGTTCTGATTGAAATCTTTTAGAAATTATGACTCGGTTATTACTAACGTTTCATTGTCTAAGTTGATTCAGAACCTCTTTTAAAGCAAAACAGCTGTAACGTTTTATCTCGGGATGGTAAACCTGTCGTTACTATTCATGGATAAGCGCGCGTGCAGTTGAAGGGACGCCGACCATAGGTAACTGTGCTAGTCACCTCATTTGTCTTTATTATCTCTCCTCACGTCACGTAACATTAAATGCTTTTCATCATTTACTCTCTTTCAGTTTTTTTTTTCTTTATATTCTTCAAACACTTCTCCTTCCCTCTCATATTTTCTCTATTCACTCTATCTTTTTGCATTCATATCAAACCCTAGCTGTTCATTATCTGCAAATCCATCATGAACTCTTCATCAAGCCCAGGAAACCATGGAAAAGATCAAAACAAAAAGAGGAAAGCTGTTGAAACATCTCCCTCCAAACCCAAAAAGATAAAGATCACCTATGACCCTCTCAAGGTGAATCCATTCGAAGCAATGTTATCTGGAAACTATTCTAGACGTGTGTTTCAACCCCCTGGTGAAAGCCCTCCATCATCTCCATCTTCTTCCTCATCTTGCTTCCTTCTAGACTCAACTTCCTCTTCATCTAACCTTTCCTCTCCCTCAACCCACTCCAAAGAAATCTCCTCATCTTCACCTGCTGAGAATGTTGTCTCTGATAAAGATTGTGGAAGATCTGCATCAGAACCAAGTCTCCCTGACCCCTCGCCTGGAAGCCCAAGAAGCAGTCAATGAGGCGTTTCACTCCTTCATGGCATGCTGGCACAGACTTTGTCTTAGCTAGGGTCTTAGGCTTTGGTCTTTGTAGTTTTCTTTCCTTGTTGCATCATCTTGTTAAACATAGGAACCTTTTGTAATATCTTTTGATTATCAATGAAAAGTTTCCTTGTTTTACATTCCAGTGATTTTATTTGTCGTTTTATTCATCTGAATCTTTTGAAATATTCTTTTTGATGTTATGACAAAAAGGGGGAGAAGATAAATGATAAATGATTTGATTAATCTATCAGTTGCTGGGTAAAGCTCCCACACATTCACTAACAAGAACTGCAAGTTCTATATGGTTTAAGTGTTTTGCAGGTATAAAGAAGTGAAGAGAATCTTCAAAGCAAACACAAGAAGCAAAACCATGGAAACTGAAGCAAGCTGAGTGCTATCAAGCTTCAGAGATCAGAAGCAAGAAAGAAGAATGAATCAGAAGCACTGATAATAGAATTTGATCCATATTTGTCTATTTGATCTGACAAAATTCTATTTGCTCTGATACATATAATGTGTTCGAATATATATTTTATGTTCTAACTCGTTCATGCTGACTTTTGTCGTTTAGTTTTTGTTCTGTAACATTTCAGGATGTAGAGATGCTCTGATGATGCTCTGGTACATTCAACAATGTTCTGATACAAATCTAGCATGAAGTGATGTTGGTAGAAATTCAAAGCTCTGAAGCTATCCGAGGGAAGCAGAAATCAGAAGCTGCGAATGTTCTAAAGATCCAGAAAACTCAAGTTCTGAAGCTGTCCTGAATGGAAGCAGAAATCAGAAGCTGTGAATGTTCAGAAGATCAAAGAAATTCAAGCTCTGAAGCTGTCCTAGATGGAAGCAGGAATCAGAAGCTGTGAGTGTTCTAGGGATCTAAGGAAATTCTAGTTCTGAAGCTGTCCAATGGAAGCAGAAGTCAGAAGCTATGAATTCTCTGAAGACAGAAGCTTATATGATCGTCTCTACCGAAATAATCAGGGAAGTCTTTTATTAAAGTTCTTCTAGTATTTATTTCAGGGGGAGATTATTTATCTCAGGGGGAGATTGTTAATCTCAGGGGGAGACATATTCATATGCTTATGCTATAGCTGTGTAATTTGTCTTTTGCCGTCTGTTCTTTCTGATCGTAAATTCATATCATTTATATATGTTTTTGTCATCATCAAAAAGGGGGAGATTGTTAGAACAAGATTTGTTCTGATCAATTATCTTAGTTTTGATGATAACAATAATATGAATTTTGCTTAAGATAATATGGTACTCTAATCCGATGCAATTTCCTTTTCAGGAAATATATAAAGAGTACGCATAATTCAGCGCTCAGAAGCTTTGTCTCAAAGGGTTCAGCATGCAACATCAGAACATGGTCTGGCAAGACATCAGAAGATGGTCGAAGCAGAATCAGAACATGGGTCTATGGAAGCATCAGAAGAACAAGAGAACAGAAGCACTGAAGTTCTGATGGTATCACGCTCAGAAGCACTTCAAGGTCAGAAGATCAGAAGATGCTATGCACCAAGCTGTTTGACTCTGATGATATTCAAACGTTGTATTCACAAACATCAGATCAGAAGGAAGTACAAGTGGCAAGCTACGCTGACTGACAAAAGGAACGTTAAAAGCTACTAAAGGCTACGTCAGTAGACACAGCGTGAACAAGGCTCGAGGTAGTTGACAAAAGCGTATAACATTAAATGCGATGCTGTACGGAACACGCAAAGCATTAAATGCACTCAACGGTCATCTTCTCCAACGCCTATAAATATGAAGTTCTGATGAGAAGCAAGGTTAACGATTCTGCACCAAAACAACTCATATTAAACTTGCTGAAACGCTGTTCAAATTCAAAGCTCAGAATCTTCATCTTCATCAAAGCTCACTACATTGCTGTTGTAATATATTAGTGAGATTAAGCTTAAACGTTAAGAGAAATATCACAGTTTGTGATTATCGCTTTTAAGAAGCAATTGTAATACTCTTAGAATTGATTACATTAAGTTGTAAGGAACTAGAGTGATCGTGTGGATCAGAATACTCTAGGAAGTCTTAGAGGTTATCTAAGCAGGTTGTAACTAGAGTGATCGTGTGGATCATTATACTCTAGAAAAGTCTTAGAGGGTATCTAAGCAGTTGTTCCTGGAGTGATCAGTGTGTGATCAGAAGACTCTGGAAGACTTAGTTGCTGACTAAGTGGAGAACCATTGTAATCCGTGCGATTAGTGGATTAAATCCTCAGTTGAGGTAAATCATCTCTGCGGGGGTGGACTGGAGTAGTTTAGTTAACAACGAACCAGGATAAAAATATCTGTGCAACTTATTTTTATCTGTTAAGTTTTTAAAGCTACACTTATTCAAACCCCCCCTTTCTAAGTGTTTTTCTATCCTTCACTATATTGATCATCACTTGTTCATACACATATATTCACAAGAAAAACATACAAAAGGCTAGGAAGATTACATCTTATCTTGATACAAAAGGGATTTAGCTATCCATGAGAATGGTAGCTTGCACAAGAAGGAAAGGATGAAGATCAACAAGCATCAAAGGCGATTAATCGACGATCAAGGCTTCCAATCTTCAACTCTATGTTTGCTACAGTGTATTATGCTCTTGTTTCTCTCTAAAATATCTCTCTCTCCATCTCCAAGTGATTTGGCCCCTTATCAAATAAACAAAGTTTCGCAGGCCGCGCTTAGCGCGGTGTAGCCCGCTAAGCGCGCCATCAAAAATTGCTTAAACCGCCCAACTGCGCTAAGCGGGCTCCAGACCTCGCTTAGCGCGGAACTCTCTGCCAGAACTTCCTTCTTTTCTTCAAAACCGCGCTTAGCGGGCTCAACCTCGCTTAGCGCGCTTCCACTTTTCAACAATCCTTGACTTTGGTCTTGGAACATCATCAAAATCCTTTTTCCATGGTCTAAGCTTCCAATTATCTAAAAAAAACTACAAAATCCAACATAGATTGCAAAGATAAGAACTATTCAACAATAATATAAATATAAGAATAAATATATATACCAAATGATAATAAAATACTACTATTAACCACAAAAAGACTTGAAAGTTACCAAAAATTACCTAAGATATTTACACAAATTGGTAACTAACATTACTTGTTTCTTTTTTTAAACGTGTAAATGATGTTTTTGTTTACGTGATATTTCAGGAATCAATAGCTTATGTTTATGGTCTTCAAAATTGTCATGTGTATTGTTCATGTTTTATACGAATTTTATGAATATGCTTTAGGTTTGAGTGTTGGATATGCATATGCACATAATCATATTAGGATGTTGTGTGTGTAGCATTTGTGTGTTATTCACATTAGTCTTTTGATATAAATTTTAGAATTCTTTATGGATTATAGTTGGATGAAAGCTGCTAGATTAGGTCCCGTGTATGAGAAAGAAGTGCTTGAATTCCCTGAATTCTCCAAAAAAATGTTCCTGATAATAATGGTGTCTTTTATTGTCCTTGTGTTGCTTGCGGGAATATCAACAAACGACCGAAAAAGAAATATTCTATCACCTATGTTGTGATGGAATATGTTAAAATTATACAACATGGACGTGGCATGGAGAAGTGGATGATAATCAAATGAGACGTCACAAATGGATGAAAATGATGAAGATATGGATGATCGACTAGAAGATATGATCTATGATATGGGAGAATCATCTTATATGAAAGCCAATATTTATGATAATTTATGCAGTGCCAAAGATGCGACTTTATATAAGGGGTTCCCCAGTTTAACACGATTGTCTGCGTTGCTAAAATTGTTTAATCTGAAGGAAAAAATTGGGTGGTCGGATAAAAGTTTCACATAATTGCTTGATTTGTTGAAACAAATGCTACCAGAAGATAATAATTTGTTGGAATATTTAAAAATACATGCATGCCCCAATTATTGCATATTATACATGAAAGAGTGTGAAAACTTGGATCAATGTCTAGAATATGGTGAGTCGTGTTACAAGTTGAAGAACAACAATGGTGATGACCATGAAAATGTTAGTAAAAAGCATCCTCCTGCTAAAGTGTTATGGTACTTGCCAATAATTTCAAGGTTTAAGAGATTTTTTTGCTAATGCAAATGACGCAAAGAATATAAGATGGCATGCAAACGAAAGAAAATATGATGGAAACATTCGCCATGTAGTTGACATTTTGCAATTGGAAGAAAATTGATTCATTATTTCTGGATTTTGGCCTTGAGCCAAGAAACCTTAGCCTTGCGCTTGCCACAAATTGAATTAAACCCTTTGGTAATATGAGTACTAACCATTCTCCATGGCATGTTCTTCTCATGATGTACAACCTATCTCCTTGGTTGAGCATGAAGCGCAAGTATATGATGTTAAGTATGATGATTTATTGACCAAGACAACCTGGAAACGACATAGATGTTTATCTTAGTCCATTAATTGAATATTTAAAACTATTGTGGGATAAAGGTGTTGACGTTGATGATGCATATTCTGGTGAAAAATTTAAGATGTGTGCAATGTTATTTTTCACAATCAACGACTTCCCTGCATATGGAAATTTAGCTGGATACACTATCAAAGGACATAAAGCGTGTCCTCTATGTGAATCTGATACCTATTTTCACCAACTTCAGTTCAGGAAAAAAAACCATTTACCTTGGGCATAAGAAATTTCTAAAACTAAAGCATCCTTATCGTAGATTGCGGAAGACTTTTAACGGAGAACATGAGTACGGACGTGCTCCTAAACCTTTAACTGGCGATGAAGTTTATCAACAACAAGAACACTTTAATTTGTCTTTGGAAATAATAAAGACGGTCCTGTTGAGAGAAATATTTAGAAAAAGAGATCGATTTTCTTTGAGCTTCCATACTGGTCTAGTCTTATTGCAAGACATTTTCTTGATGTGATGCACTAAGAGAAAAATGTGTGATATAGTTTGATAGGAACACTTCCAAAAATTCTAGGCAAGACTAAAGATATTAAGAATTCCCATTTACATATGGTGGTGATGGGTATTAGACAATAGTTGGCTCCAGAAGATAAAGGAAAAGATCTTATTTTCCTCCGGCATGTCACACTCTATCAAAAAAGTAAAAGAAAAGTTTTTGCGAGTGTTTATAAGGTATCAAAGTTCCCCAAGATTACTCTTCGGACATCAAGAAACTTGTATCAATGAAAGATCTCAAGTTAGTTGACTTAAAATCTCATGATTGTCATGTCTTGATGAAAAAACTTCTACTAGTGACTATCTGTGGCATCCTTCCAAAAAATGTAAAAGTAACTATAAATAGATTGTGCTTATTCTTCAATGCTATATGTAATAAAGTTCTTGATTTCAAAAAATTAGATGAATTAGAAGAAGAGGTCTCAATAATATTGTCTCAATTGGAGATTTAATTTCCTCCATCATTTTTTAACATTATAGTTCACTTACTTGTTCATCTAGAACGAGAAATCAGGTTTTATGGTTTAGTTTATTTAAGGAGGATGTATCCTATAGAGAGATACATGAAGATATTTAAAGGATATACGAAGAATCATCACCAATCGAAAGCTTCGATCATTGAAAGGCACATCACAAAATAAGTTGTTGAGTTTTGCTCAAACTATTTGTTAGAAACAAAGTCTATTAGAATTTCAAACTCTCATCATGCTGACATATTTGATTGTACAAGTACTCAAGGTTTAAATGTTAAGTCAATGAGTCGGGGATGTAGTTCTTGAAGCATATTTTTGTAAATTTAATAATCTTAGTGTAGTTGAACCTTACATAGAAGAACACATAAAAATGATAAAGAAAAAATATCCCCAAATGCATGACAAGTGGTTGTTGACACATCATAATAAGAAAATCATAAGTTGGTTTAATAAGAGGATTTCTAATGATGGTGGTGCATCCGAGACAATTAAATGTTTGTCGTACATGCCAAAATTTTATTGTGATAACTTAGACGCAACATTTCTAATTATTCCTTTTATACATGCCGAATCCATGTATTTCTCTAGCTCGAAAGATAAGAATCATATTTTGACAACCACCGCGTTCTATGGCGTCATTGAGGATATTTTTGAGATTAGTTATGTTACTCTCAAAGTTAATTTATTTAAATGCAATTGGGTCCCCAATAACAATGGTATACAAACATATGAGTTGAGATTCACACAGTTTAACCTTGGCAAAGCAACTTATAAGACCGAACCATTCATCATGGCTACTCAAGCAAAACACGTTTTTTATGTGAAAGACCCTGGAGACTTATCGGGGAGATGATCAATTGTTCTCAAAGGAAAACACATTCCTCATAGTGATGATGAAATTTTTGATATTGTTGTCACTCCTTACGTAACACAAGTGCCTAATTCATATGCAGAAGTTGATAGGGATGATGTGCATGCTATTCGTAACAATCAACAAGAAGAAATATGGGAAAATTAACAAGTATTTTATATTCTTCATTCATAATTTATTATTTGTTATAATTTCTAATGATTGTCATTATGGCAATCCTAGACAAAACCCGAGCTAAAAAGCTTATGTGTCAATCTCATATTTTTTCAATTTAAAAAATATATTAATAAAATTGATGTAATTTTAATATCTTTAATTTGATATAATTTATGAGATATGAATAATAATAATGATAATAATACTATTCATATTCCTTATCCAATTTTAGTTATAAATTAGAAAAATAAAACTCATTAAACTCTTCATTCTTTTTAAATTAATTCAAAAAAATAAAAAAGGGTTAAATATGTTTTTAATCCCTATAAACATGGTAATCTTCAATTTTAGTCCTTACAAAAATATTCTTCAAACAAAGGACCTTGCAATATTTTTGGTCCCTATTTGTGGTCCCTCCTGTTATATTCCACTAACAGAGGCTTACATGGCATGCCACGTCAGGTAAAGTCAACACTAAAGAAAAAGAGACAGATTGCGTGAGTTTTAAACCCCCTTTAAATAACTTTAAAAATAATAAATTTTCACAAGCAAATAATCAAATAGTTGATAGAGAAATCTTAGAGATCCTTCAAGATCCTTTATAAGCCTTGGGGGGGGGGGGGGGGTATTTCCTGCATGATATCAAAAAGTACATTATTATATATCCATATAAATCGAAAATGGTGGTGGTTCAACTAAGAAAGTTCAGATTTTGAGAAGTACATTAATGTATCAATCAATTTCAAAATAATTAGACAAAGAGAGTGAATCTTACAAGAGGTGATAGATTGATATACTTTTGTTGCTTTCAACATACCATTTTGTGTTGAATACAAATGGGATAAGAAAGTGTTAAAATTAATATATTGTAACCACCACTATTTTTAGTAAGCATTATGAAAGAAGTGTAACCATGACATTATAATTATTGTCTTTATTTAGATTTATGGTAGAATAATATCATTAAGATTGAGAGAACCAAAGAGTCTTCATCTTGATTACCAACCTATTGTATTCTTTATCAGTTTTCTTCAAGCATATATAAAGGCTTTGTAATGCTAAGTTGAGAGCAAGGTGTGTGTGGTGATTTCAATAAAACTAGAGTTTTTCAATGGTTATCAACCAGTAGAAATATAGTGCAAAAAGTTACTAAAAATAATTTTTCCACTGCAGAATCCTGCAACAATATAATTTATCACATACCACCTCTAGAATACCACCAACAAAGTGGTATCAAAGCTGCAGATCCTTGCAGCTGCAGCAAAAACAACAAAAGTTATGGCTTCCACAAACAACCCTTCAACAACTTATAGCAAT
Organism: Vicia villosa; assembly: GCF_029867415.1. NCBI lineage: Eukaryota > Viridiplantae > Streptophyta > Magnoliopsida > Fabales > Fabaceae > Vicia > Vicia villosa. The sequence goes on from NC_081180.1 coordinate 172,741,386, forward strand.
GTTAAAGTTCCTTTGTTTGAAGGAAATGATTATGATTTTTGGGTTGTCAAAATGGAGGCTCTATTCACATCTTTGGATGTTCTAGAGTATGTCAAAAATGGGTATGAAGAACCGGCGCCAACAAAAACTGGAGAATCAAAAGAAAGGGTTGTCTAATCGAGCCAGCAACCTGAAGAATTAAAGAAGAAAATTGAAGATGCTGGAGTCCTCGGGATGATTCAGAGAGGAGTCTCTTTATCCATTTTCCCAAGGATTATGAGAGCTAAAACATCAAAGGAAGCCTGGAGTATCCTACAACAAGAGTTTGAAGGAGACTAAAAGGTGTGAACGGTGAAGCTTCAATCTCTTAAGAGAGATTATGAAAATGAACGGATGAAGGAGAACGAGAGCCTAAACGAATACTTCAATAGACTCTCTGAGTTGGTGAATCAGATAGAGTCGCATGGTGATACGATAGAAGATCACATAATTGTTGACAAAATTATGATTAATTTGACAATAATATTTGACCCAATGGTGGTTGTGGTAGAAGAAACCAAGGATCTATCAACCATGACTGTTCAATGGTTGATGGGATCTTTGATATCATACGAGCAAATAATGTTACAACATTCTGAAGAATTAATTGAGAGTGCTTTTCAATCTAAACTCAATATTCAGCCCAACAATGGTGAAAATTAGCCCCAAATACAAACTAGAGGTGAGTCTTCTAGAGGTGGTAGATTTGGAAGAGGCAGAGTTCGAAACTCACGTGGTAGATCTGGAAGAGGCGCAAACGGCGAAAGATGGAATGAAACATCAAACAAATGGTGCAAAATTTGTAAGAGTAACACTCATGACGATAAGGACTGCAAGAACAAAGGCAAAGCGCAATGCCACAATTGTAAGAGATTCGGGCACCTTCAAAAGGATTGCCGACTTACAAATCAGTAACATGCTTCATACGTAGAAGGAGAATCTGACGAAGGAAATTTGTTTTTTGCTTGTCAAAAAGCATTTCATAAAGAAGGTAAAAATGTTTGGTATTTGGACAACGGCTGTAGCAATCATATGACCGGACAGAAGGAAGCATTTATAAACATTAATTCTTCATTCGGCTCAAAAGTTAAATTGGGCAATGTAGAACATGTTGAAGTGAAAGGGAAAGGAAGCATTGGAGTCACCATGAAGCAAGGAAGCAAAGTCATACATGACACGCTTTATGTGTCGGAATTAGACAAAATTTGCTTAGCATTGAACAACTTCTAGAGCACGACTATTCTCTAAACTTTGAGAATAGAGAATGCATAATTTTTGACTCAGAAAGAAAAAGTGTTTCCGTTGTGAAGATGACTAGCAATAGGAGATTTCCATTATCTTTCAATTATGAGAAAAATGTAAGCATGATGACCAGAAAAGAGAATGACTCGTATTTATGGCACAAGAGACTTGGGCATTTGAATTACGAAAGTTTTAAGTTACTCTATCAAAAAAAGGTGGTGTATGGGCTACCAAGAATTGAAGAAAAATCTGGTGTGTGCGAAGGTTGTGTGCTAGGCAAACACCACTGCAAACATTTCCAAAGGAAGGTGCATGGAGAGCCAAACAAGTGTTGGAACTTGTACACACAGATGTGTGTGGCTCTATTAATACTTTGTCTCATGGCAAAAACAGGTACTTTATCTTGTTTATTGATGACTTTACTCGCATGACTTGGGTATATTTCATGAGACAAAAATTTGAAGTGTTTGTAATCTTTAAGAAATTTAAAGCATTAGTTGAAAAACAAAGTGGCAGATTTATAAAGATGCTGAGAAGTGATCGAGGGAATGAGTACACCTCAAATGAATTTCAAAAATTTTGTGAAGATGAAGGTGTTGAAAGACAGCTCACTTTTGGCTATACACCTCAGCAAAATGGTGTATCTGAAGGAAAGAACCAAACAGTGATGGAGATGGTGAAGTCTATGCTACTTGAGAAAGGTTTTCCTAAACCTTTTGGCCCGTGTAACACCCTTCTAAACCCCGCGGCAAATTAAATAAAATTATTCAGATTACATGAAAATAAGGATGCCACAATTCAAAATAAATTAAACATCGTTCAGTTATGTCATGCATTCACTGAGGCAATCATCATCAATCAAAACATTTCATATTAACACAGCGGAAATTAAATCATATGGATTAAGTTTAACATCTTTAAAACTTATCCTTCAAAACATCAAAACATAACCAGAGTTATAAACCATAAACTCTAAACATCGCGTCCCCAGTGTTACAAATATCAGAGCATGACACATGACGCTAACTAAACAATTGACTCATGAGCTAATCCTCACAGAGTCGAACAGCCGCTATCCTCAATCTGAAAATGACAACATGTAAGGGTGAGTCTCATTGCAATTAACAAATATTATGGCATCATATATAATAACATGTCATAGTCATATCATTCACCCAATTGTATTCATAAACAGACATTCAGACAAGTTTTATCATCATAAGCGACCAACCACACATCATCAATAACTATAACACTAGAATACATCCAATCATATTATAGAAGTATGCATATGTATGAACTGACACTATGCATGTGGTACCAACATCATCAAATGGGAATAACCCATGACCGATCTAACATCATCAAGATACGGCCCTGCCAGCACAGATTCCACATAATGGGAATCATGCCCTTTACTGATCCAACACATCATTATGGATACAGCATCAACAATGAATATGAATGAATGCAAACATATATGAACATACTTATACCATCGTCAAGTCTATGAGTAACATCATCAAAATACTCATTTCATCATCATCATCATCATCAAAGCATGTTTACATATGTTAACGTCATTCAAATATTATCCAATCATCATCGTCAAACAACCAATAAATCGTCACATGATTATTGCTTCAACAAAGCATGTATTATCACATTTCATCACATATATACACAATACATCATTCACCAAGTAATAAGTCATGATTCATCAATAATCGAAAGTTATCCTCATTTCTTCATTTAGACGCATAGGGTATGTTATGAGGTCTATCATACTCAAAACGGCACTCAAAACAGGCCAACGGTTCAAAAGATACATCATTTTCAAGTTTGGATAATTTTCTACACAGCAAGGTTCGCTCAGCGACGTGAGGCATAAGCGAATTCCTTCAGACCTCCGCTCAGCGGACCTCTAGCGACGTTAGACAGAAGCTAACTAGGTCGGGTCCTCCGCTCAGCGGACCCCCCTCCGCTTAGCGGACCTGCGATTTTACCAAATCTCAGGTCTGCGACAGACCCTGCGATTTCACATATTCAAGCCCCAAAATCGACTCTAAGCACCAGATACATTCATATAATCACAAATTACATCATTATACATCATCATACATCAAAACAACATATTTTAATCCAACAATTCATGAAATTTCATCAATCATAACATCCCTAACCTAACATACAAATCAATTGACTCAAACGACATCCCTAATCAATATTATCATCTAAAAATGCGATAATAGATGCTAACCGGAGAGTCCCCCCTTACCTTAGCCAAATTCTTGAATTGAGTCTTCTTCCTCTTGGGTTCTCTTTCACGTTCTTCAGCTCCTCTTCTCACAACTTCCTTTTCACGTTCTAATTTTCTTTCTCCTCTTTTCCTTATTTTATGGAAACACAAAATAACATAGTAATGGGCTCCTTCACATTACACCCCCCACACTGTTAACTTTACGAATGACCCAACACTACATTTTATTATTTCTTTCCACATAATTACAATAAAATGCTAATTTAAATTAATTAATTTAAAACTTAATTAAATTAATTAAATAAGAAATTTTGGGATGTTACAGCCCAAGGCCGTTAACACTGTTTGTATTTGATGAACAGGTTTCCAACAAAGGTGTATGGAAAAAGACTCCATTTGAAGCCTGTAGTGGAAGAACACCGTCGGTGAACCATCTTTTGGGTGTGTTTTCTATGCTCAAATTCCTAAACAAAAGAGGACAAAGCTGGAAGAAACCAGTGAAAGATGTGTCTTTATTGGCTATAGTTCCACGTCAAAGGGCTATAAACTTTTCAACTTGAAGACAAACAAGGTGATCATTAGCTAGGATATTGTATTTGATGAGAACACTTCTTGGAATTGGGAAGAAGACAAAATAAAGGAGAAAATAGTCCCTGCAATCTTATTACAACAAAATTCAGCAGCTGAAAATGAACAACCAACCTCATGTACACCAAGTTCTTCATCCTCTCCAAGTTCACCAATTTCAAGTTCATCATCTCCCAGCTCAACTCCAATAAAATTGAAGGACTTGAGTGATATTTATGCAAGATGCAACTATTGTATTATGGAACCAGAAAATTTTGATGAAGCAATCAAAGAAGATGTTTGGAGGAATGCGATGCAAGAAGAAATAAATGCCATTGAGAAAAAGAAAACACGGCAGCTAGTTGAAAAGCCAAATGACAAAGAAGCTATTGGAGTAAAGTGGGTGTACAAATTGAAGCATAATCCAGATGGGTCAATTAAAATACCCAAGGTCGGATTGGTAGTAAAAGGCTATGCACAACATCCTGAAACTTTTGCCCCAGTTGCAAGATTGGATACCGTAAGAATAATATTGCGTTAGCAACTCAAAAAGGTTGGAATTTGTACCAACTTGATGTGAAGTCATCTTTCCTGAATGGAGAATTAAAATAAGAGTTATATGTGCAACAACCTCAAGGCTTTGAAACTCACGACCAAGAGGAGAAGGTTTACAAGCAAAAGAAAGCACTCTATGGGTTAAAACAGGCCCCTAGAGCATGGTATAGTGAAATCGACGGCTACTTTGTTCAGCAAGGATTCATCAAAAGTCAAAGTGAGCCAACCTTGTATGTGAAACGGCAAGGTAAAAATGATATTCTTCTTGTTTCTTTCTATGTTGATGATTTAGTGTACACAAGCAATAACGAAAAAATGATTGAAAATTTCAAAATTGAAATGATGAAAAATAAGAAATGAGCGATTTAGGTCTGCTGCATCATTTTATTGGTATCAAGGTATATCAAGAAAAATATGGAATTTTTATGTGTCAAAGAAGGTACGCTGAAAATATTCTCAAAAAATTCAGCATGTAGGTTGCAAAACATTCGATATCCCCTTGGTAGTAAATGAAAAATTGAAGAAGGAAGGCGGCGGAAAATTGGTAGATGAAAGCTTGTACAAAAGCTTGGTTGGAAGTTTATTTTATCTAAAATCTACATGACCCGACTTAATGTTTGTTGCCGATTTACTTTCAAGGTTTATGAGTAAACCGAGTCACTTACACCTTGGAGCAGCAAAGAGAGTTCTGAGGTACATAATGGGCACTTTGGAGCACGAAATAAAATACGAAAAGAATGCTAAAATCGAAGTTAAAGGTTACTGTGACAGTGATTGGGCTGGAAGTGTTGATGATATGAAAAGCACTTCTGGTTATGTGTTCAGCATGGGTTCAAGAGTAATTTCTTGGTGTTCAAAGAAATAAAACACTATAGCGCAATCTTTAGCTGAAGCAGAATATTTGGCAGCTGGTTTGGCTACACAACAATCATTATGGTTGAGAAGAATACTTGAAGATATCGGAGAAAAGCAAGAAGAAAGTCTGCTACTTCACTGTGACAATAAATCAACAATAGCCATGATGAAGAATCCTATTTTCCACAGTCGAACAACACATAGTAATATAAAAGCACCACTTCATTCGAAGTGTGATCGAAGATGGCGATGTGCAGTTAGTGTTCTGTAGTTCACAAGAGCAGCTTGCAGACATTTTTACTAAAGCACTACCAAGAGGAAGATTTCAACAACTTAGAGAAGCAATGTGAGTTAAAGAGCAACACATTAAGGGCTAGTGTTAAAATTAATACTACCTCCGTTCCTTTTTATAAGAGACAAGTCATTTTTTAGGTTCATTGAATAACTAATGTATTTGGTGAAGGATAGAAAAACACTTAGAAAGGGGGGGTTTGAATAAGTGTAGTCTAAAAACTTGAATGATAAAAACAATATGCACAGTTATTTTTATCCTGGTTCGTTGTTAACTAAACTACTCCAGTCCACCCCCACGGAGTGATTTACCTCACCTGAGGATTTAATCCACTAATCGCAACAGATTACAATGGTTTTCCACTTAGTCCGCGACTAAGTCTTCTAGAGTATCCTGATCACAACCTGATCACTCCAGGAACAAATGCTTAGACACAAGCTAAGACTTTCTTAGAGTATCCTGACCACCACGTGATCACTCTAATTACAACTGCTTAGACACAAGCTAAGACTTCCTAGAGTATCCTGATCAACACTTGATCACTCTAGTTACTTACAAATTAATGTAATCAAATAAGAGTATTACAAATGCTTCTGAAAAGCTATAATCACAACAGTGATATTTCTCTTAACGTTTAAGCTTAATCTCACTAATATATTACAACAGCAATGTAGTGAGCTTTGATGAAGATGAAGTTTCTGAGCTTTGAATTGAACAGCGTTTCAGCAAGTCTTTCAGAGTTAGTTCTTTCAAAATCGTCAACCTTGCTTCTCATCAGAACTTCATATTTATAGGCGTTTGAGAAGATGACCGTTGAGCGCATTTAATGCTTTGCGTGTTCCGTACAGCTTTGCATTTAATGTTTCACGCTTTTGTCAACTACCTCGAGCCTTGTTCACGCTGTGTCTACTGACGTTGCCTTTAATAGCTTCCAACGTTCCTTTTGTCAGTCAGCGTAGCCTGCCACCTGTACTTTCTACTGATCTGATGTTTGAATATAATATTTGAATATCATCAGAGTCAAATAGCTTGGTGCATAGCATCTTCTTGTCTTCTGACCTTGAAGTGCTTCTGAGCGTGATACCATGAGAACTTCAGTGCTTCTGCTTCTGACCTCAAGTTCTTCTGATGCTTCCACAGACCCATGTTCTGATTCTGCCTTGACCATCTTCTGATGTCTTGCCAGACCATGTTCTGATGTTGCATGCTGAACCTTCTGAGACAAAGCTTCTGAGCGCTGATTTGTGCATACTCTTTATATATTTCCTGAAAGGGAAATTGCAATGTATTAGAGTATCACATTATCTCACACAAAATTCATATCCTTGTTATCATCAAAACTAAGAAAATTGATCAGAACAAATCTTGTTCTAACAATCTCCCCCTTTTTGATGATGACAAAAACATATATAAATGATATGAATATGCGATCAGAAAGAGCAGACGGCTAAAGACAAATTACACAACTATAGCATAAGCATGTGAATATGTCTCCCCCTGAGATTAACAATCTCCCCCTGAGATGAATAATCTCCCCCTGAAATAAATACTCGAAGAACTTTAATAATAAAAGACTTCCCTGATTATTTCGGTAGAGACAATCACATAAGCTTCTTGCTTCTGATAATTCATAGCTTCTGACTTCTGCTTCCATTGGACAGCTTCAGAACTTGAATTTCTTTAGATCCCTAGAACACTCACAGCTTCTGATTCCTGCTTCCATTTAGGACAGCTTCAGAACTTGAATTTCTTTGATCTTCAGAACATTCACAGCTTCTGATTCCTGCTTCCATTTAGGACAGCTTCAGAACTTGAATTTCTTTAATCTTCAGAACATTCACAGCTTCTGATTCATGCTTCCATTTAGGACCGCTTCAGAACTTGAGTTTTCTGGATCTTTAGAACATTCACAACTTCTGATTTCTGCTTCCCTCGGATAGCTTCAGAGCTTTGAATTTCTTCTTACATCTCTTCATGCTAGATTGTATCAGAACATTGTTGAATGTACCAGAGCATCATCAGAGCATCTCTACATCCTGAAAAGTTACAGAACAAAACTAAACGACAAAAGTCAGCATGAATGAGTTAGAACATAAAATGTGTATCAGAGCCATAAAATGTGTATCAGAACACAAAATATGTATCAGAGCCATATAGGCTATATAGAATATGTCAGATCCAATAGACAATGTATCAGAGCAAATAGCCAATGATTTGGATCATATTCTATTATCAGAATTTCTGATCATTCTTCCTTTTTGCTTCTAATACTGAAGCTTCCTAGCACTCAGCTTGCTTCAAGAATCAAGAGCTTGATTCATTTTTATGTTGATCTTGAATCTTTGATTCCTGCAACAACATAACTTAGAAACATATGAAGCTTGCAGCTTCTGTTAGTAAATGTGGGGTCTTTTTACTTGGTAACTGATAATATTAATCAGATCATTTATCATATATTTTCTCCCCCTTTTTGTCATAACATCAAAAAGCATAAAAGATTCAGATGTAAAGCAAGAGACAAAAGGAAAGAAACATAAATAACTTTTCATTGATTTCAACAAGAAGGATTACAAAAAAAATGCAGGAAAACAGATGCAACAAGGAAAGAAAACTACAAAGACTAAATGACTAAGATCCTAGCCTACGCAAAATCCGCGCCAGAACATCATGAATCCCGTCAGTGCTTGTAGCTTGCCTTGCCATGAAAGAGCGAAACTCAGCATTGGCTGCTTCTTGCGCGTCCAAACGAGAAGCCAGCATAGCTTGATTCTGATGAAGAGCTTCCAAGGTCTCCATCAGAGCTGAGGTTTCACCAGAAGAAGAGGCACCAGAATTTCTGCCAACAGGAACAGCAATCTCAGCAGGACGATCTTCTGGAAGATCTTCAGCTTGTGCATCTTCTACCTCCTCATCTGAGTCTGACTCAGAAGTAGCTTTAGCATATTCTGGTTCAGGCAGCTCAGAAGTTCCAGCTTCCAACGCTTGAAGAATAGCTGCTAGGTTTGTTGGAGGAGTAGGACCAGCAACTTCAGCAGGATAAACCACTACTGGAAAGACCATGTGAGGTGCTTTTTCAGAAGGGTTCATTCTGAACTAGTTAAACAGCCACTGAAAATCTCCAGTCAGCACAGGATACCATGGTCTCCACACCACGATGTCTCTGCAGGGATTTTCTTCTTCCAATTCATCTGCAGGTATCCTCTCTTCAAGAACTCTTCTGTTCCTGATGAGATGGTGATAGCTGCTTTCACCAACTTCCAACCGAAGACCACGAACACCAGGTGCTTCAGACATGGTCCTTCTCTGAATGTCTGTAGCCCTAGCCAGAAAATCCTGACGAAAGGTATCCCAAAGGTTGCATGTAGCATACTCATCCAGATGGTTAAGGTGAGCAGCACCCAGAATCTCCAACCAGCCATTTACATCAGAATGTAAAAGCTCCAGAAATGATTGAGAGGTAGGGGTTGGAGGGTTGACAGTGAACCTGGAGTCGGGAAAAACAACACTGTAGGGGTTAGGTGTTCTGGTGGGAAAAGGGTGTGAGAGAGATGAAGAAATATCTGATGGATGGTTTGAAGGAGAGGAGATATCAGATGGTGAAGAAGGTGGTTCCGAGAGGATGAATGAGGAGGAAGAGGTGGTGGAGGTCTGTGAAGAGGGAGGTGATTGAGGGGTACCGTCGAGGGGTTGATACACACGTCTAGAGTAGTTTCCAGACATCATAGCTTCAAACGGGTTCACTTTGAGAGGGTCATAGGTGATCCTTACTCTTTTTGGTTTGGTTTCTTGTTCAGCAGTTGCCTTTCTCTTTTGTTTTCGATCATTATCTTGATTTCCAGAGCTTGACGATGGATTCATGATGAAGTTGCAGATATTGGAAACTGCTAGGGTTTATGATATGAATGCAAAGAGAGTGAACGAAAAAGAAACTGAATGCAAAGTGAGAGAAATATAAGAGGGAAAATAAACGTTTGAAGAATATAAAAAGAAAAACTGAAAAAGAGTAAATGATGAATAGCATTTAATGTTACGTGACGTGAGGAGAGATAATAATGACAAAAGACGTGATTTGCACAGTTACCTAAGTAGACGTCCCCTCAACTGCACGCACGCTTGTCCAGGAATAGTGAACACGTGTTTACCATCTGGATAGCCAGTTACAGCTGTTTTGCTTTTAAAGAGATTCTGAATCAACTTAGACAATGAAACGTTAGTAATAACTGAATCACAATTTCTAATTGATTTCAATCAGAACTTCTTAAAAAATAATCCAATTTCATTTCAGAAGATACTCATACATACGATCTTCTCATCTTCTCATTCTGGGCATAAATCCATACTGATATTCTTCAGAATGAACTTAAACCTATCTTCAGCAAGGGGTTTTGTAAAGATATCAGCCCATTGATGGTCTGTATCCACAAAGTTTAAAGATATAACACCCTTCTGAACATAGTCCCTTATGAAATGATGTTTAATCTCAATATGTTTAGCTTTTGAATGTAAAATAGGATTCTTAGATAAACATATAGCAGAAGTATTATCACAGAAAATAGGAATGTTACTCTCATATATCTGATAATCTTCCAGCTGACTTCTCATCCAGAGCATTTGTGTGCTACAACCAGCAGCAGCAACATATTCTGCTTCTGTTGTTGAGAGGGCAATAGTAGCTTGCTTCTTGCTGTACCATGAGATTAGATGACTTCCAAGAAATTGACAACTTCCAGAAGTGCTCTTCCTTTCTATTCTATCTCCAGCATAGTCAGCATCACAGAATCCTACTAAGTTGTATTCTTTAGATCTTCTGTAAACTAAACCAACATTAGTAGTACCTTTCAGATACCTTAGAATTCTCTTAACCGCTGTTAAATGAGATTCTCTTGGATCTGATTGGAATCGAGCACACAAGCAAACACTAAAGAGAATGTCAGGTCTAGAAGCAGTTAGATATAGAAGAGATCCAATCATACCTCTGTACATCTTCTGTTCTACCTTCTTACTTACCTCATCCTTACCCAGTACACATGTTGGATGCATAGGAGTTTTGGCTTCTTTGCTTTTAGAAAGATTAAACTTCTTCAGAAGTTCTTTCACATACTTCGTTTGATGAACATAGGTTCCATCGGAAGTTTGGTTGATTTGAATCCCAAGGAAATACTTGAGTTCTCCCATCATGCTCATTTCAAATTCAGCCTGCATAGACTTAGCAAACTCCTGGCCACTGGTGCAAAGGTCTCTGTATAATCAATCCCTTCTTGCTGACTATAACCCTGAGCAACCAGTCTGGCTTTGTTTCTTACCACTTCACCTTTCTCACTTAGCTTGTTTCTGAAAACCCACTTAGTACCTATGATGTTAAATCCGTTTGGTCTAGGAACCAAGTCCCATACATCATTCCTTGTAAACTGATTTAGTTCTTCTTGCATGGCAATTATCCAGCCTGGATCTTCTAGAGCTTGATCAATAGAAGTTGGCTCGATCAAAGAAACAAGACCTAATTGACATTCTGCATTGTTCTTAAGGAATGCCCTCGTTCTGATGGGATCATCTTTCTTTCCAAGGATTACATCTTCTGAATGAGCTGAAGCAAGTCTAGGTGATCTTCTGACTGTAGGTTCTTCAGAAATTCTCAGATTCTCTAAAGATGCAGCAACTTGATCTTCTGATCCATTGCTTCTGAGACTGCCAGGTTCTGCAGCTTTGCTTCTTGGTTCTACTGCTTCTGATATATCAATATCAAAATCTGCAAAATTCTCAAACTGCTTTGGTTTTTCAAAACCAAGCTTATCATCAAACCTTATATTGATTGATTCTTCTACAATCAATGTTTCAGTATTGTATACTCTGTAGCCTTTAGAGCGTTCAGAATATCCAAGAAGGAAACACTTTTGTGCTTTAGAATCAAACTTACCAAGATGATCTTTAGTATTCAGAATAAAACATACACATCCAAAAGGATGGAAATATGAAATGTTGGGCTTTCTGTTCTTCCATAATTCATAAGGAGTCTTATTTAGAATAGGTCTGATAGAGATTCTATTCTGAATATAGCATGCAGTGTTAATTGCTTCTGCCCAGAAATGCTTAGCCATATTGGTTTCATTGATTATGGTTCTGGCCATTTCTTGTAGAGTCCTATTCTTTCGCTCTACAACTCCATTTTGCTGTGGAGTTCTAGGGCAAGAGAAATCATGGGCAATACCATTTTCTTTGAAGAACTCCTCAAAGAATCTGTTCTCAAATTCGCCACCATGATCACTTCTGACCTTTATGATCTTGCACTCTTTCTCAGATTGGATCTAAGTGCAGAATTCAAAGAACACTGAATGAGACTCATCCTTGTGTTTCAAGAACTTTACCCATGTCCAGCGGCTATAATCATCAACGATGACTAATCCATATTTCTTCCCTCTGACAGATGCTGTTTTGACTGGGCCAAACAGATCAATGTGCAAGAGTTCTAACGGCCTTGAGGTAGAAACAACATTCTTAGACTTGAATGCAGGTCTGGAGAACTTGCCCTTCTGACAAGCTTCACAAAGAGCATCTGATTTGTATTTCAGATTTGGGAGTCCTCTGACTAGATTTAGTTTGTTAATCTGAGAAATCTTTCTCAAACTAGCATGTCCTAATCTTCTGTGCCAGACCCATTGCTCTTCAGAAACAGACATAAGACAAGTCACCTTCTGCTTCTCAAGATCAGAAAGATCAATCTTATTGTGGACCTCCGATTTTTTTTTAATACCGGGCCATACCTCTGTTCTGTAGAGATACGTGAACTGACTCTTTTTTGTCGCTTAATGCTTTCGCATTTTTTAAAATTCACAGAGTCGCCACCGACCTTTTATTTTATCCAATTAAGGAAAGGTTTATAAAAGACACAGAAAAAAGACCTTTAAGAAATTCTGGGTAAGGGGGTAGGTTATACAAAGGGAAGGTGTTAGCACCCTTTGTATCCATGGTTATCCATGGGCTCTTAAGTTTGCTTAGCTCACTTGTTTTTCGATCACTTTTCAATTGCTCTGAAATTGCTCATATGTGGTTTCAAATACCTTTGTAAATTGAATTTTGTAATGATCCGTGTGTGGATGTATACAAAATGCTTGTTTATCTTTCGAAAGATGTTTTGAAAAGAACGTTAACTTTGTAATAACCCGTGTTTGGATGTATACAAAGTATTGTCTTTTTTGAAAGTTTTTGAAAAATCAGCAGTGTATGAGAATTTTGTTTGTTTTGATTTGAGCAAGCAAACTAGGAGGTCTACCCTGAGTTGTAAGGTCTTTATCCTATTTCCTTTAAAAATCTATCCTTTCACCGGATATAAAAGCAAGGTTCGATTTTGTACTCAAAACAGTAGAATTTGACTTTGATTTTGAAAGAATGAGAAGGGATTACCTGAAGAGGTGCAAGTGTGATTGTGATTGGATTCAGATATTTATCTTTGAAGTTAGTGATCTAACGGTTCAATTTTATCTTTGACATACACGCAGTTTATATTTGCTGGAAATTAAAGTGCGGAAATGTAAAGTGCGGAAAGTAAATCTACGCTATTACATCGATTGTGCAGGAAATGTAAACTAGCCTATTTACATGAATTTAACATCCTATACATTTATCTAGGAATTTTAAATTGCAAGAAAAATAAAAGGCATGTTTTTGGATTTTTTATGATTGATTTTAATTTAAAATTAATGCATAATTAATTAAATTAAAATGAAGAAAAAAGATGAAAATAGATTTAAACCTAGAAATAAGTTCAAAAATATGTACAAAAATATTTGTCAATTAATTTTAAAACAAAACTAATTTTTTTGGAATTTTTGGAATTGATTTGAAATTGATTTAAGCTAATTAAAACATAATTATGCAAATAATTATACAAATAATTAAAACTTAAAAAAGAAAATTATTCAAAATATGTACAAAATTAGTTTATGATATATAAACAATATTTATCACAAAGAACAATTTTTTTTATGATTTTTTGATTGGTCAGAATAATTAAAAAGCAAATATATAAATATATACTAATTAATTATGCAAAATATTGAAATTTTGAAGAAAAATAAAATATTTTTATTTCAGAAAATAGTATATTATTTTAGAAGTCTAAAAATATTTTTTGTGTATTTTTTGGATTTTTAAAACTATTTTTAATTAATTTAACAAAGAAATTAAATAAAAATAGAAAATAAAATAGAAATAAAGGATACTGATCCTGTGTGGTTGGATTGAGAGTCCATGATAAGGATGGTTTGATCTGGCACGTTGGATTATTCATTAAATGAGATCAGGTGGTCCAGATGGTGAGGCACGTGGTAAAAGCTACACCTGCGAAGCACAGAATCAGAGGACAATTTAAAAAAAAACGCGCGCGTCTGAACCAATGAGGTGGGGACACCTCATCATCTTCAACCTCTCGCCAGGGCCTTTTACAGCGTTTTTATGAAAAAAGCGCTATAGTAAGTGAACCTCAAACCTGCAAAATAGCGAATAGGGGTAAACATGCAAAGAAGTTTGGCGCGATGGTTCCATTCGTTTCGTCTTGTTCATGCGAATCTAATGGTGCTAATCAGAACTTCTAATTTTGCCTAATTTGGAAAGCCCTAAATTTGAAGCTATGAACCCTAAAATGGTAGTTTCGTTTATACGTGTCCAAACTTCAATTAAGTTTCCAGAAATGATCTACACCTCAAACCAAACTCAATAGTATGTCTACATCTTGTTAAACATGTGTGAATAACCAGATACAAATTGATTTTAGTTTGAACAAATTTTGACCTGTGTAGCTCGATTCAGTGAGCTTCAAGGCTTGTAATTGATTGAGATAGTTTCAGTGATGTTTAAGGAAGGTATATGAATGCTTAGTTTGTATTGAAATGGACTGAAATTACAAATTCGAATTTGAGTTTTTCTTTGGATTTTTTGAAGTGACTACAAGTGTTATATGCTATGCTATGCTTCTGGTCTTGCCTCCTTTTGTTTGCTGAACTATGATAGCTTATTTATAAGCTATGTGTGCTTAGAATTGAGGCTAACTTGCAGCTAGTTGCCTTTGTTGAAACTTTGCATTTTTTAATATAAAAAAGCTTGAATTCTTGACCAAGTCATCTTGCCTTCAATGCACCTGCCTTGTCCTTCAATTCTCTGCAGAAAGATGAAGATTCTTTGAGGTGAGTCATGCTTGATTTGTAAGCTACCATTATCCATGCATTTTTCTTTTAATTTTAATCTTAAAGTAAGATAAAATCATGCAAAAAATGGATAAAAAAGGTATGGGCTTAGTCTTGGTCGTGGGAGGCCCATAGTAATATGGAAATGATGTTTGAATGCTGAAAACTTGGCCCCATTTGGAAAAAATGCCATTTTGAACAATGTTGATTTCATGTATTTTCCCAAAATTTAGCCAACTTCAACAAGGTGTAAATCCTTCAATTTTTGTCATATGAAGGAGATCTTGCACTTTTTGGAAACCTCAAAGAGTCCTCTAACCAATGCCTTTGGTCTCATGTCAAAATGATTTTTGAAGCTCCTTGTGTGTCCTTTTGAAAAAAGTGTCTTTTTGTTGACTTTGAAAATGACCTGTAATGTCTTTGATCATATTTTTCAAATGGTGAATCCAATGACCATGGGATCAATGGCATTTGAAAGATAATTGAATTTCCTTCAAAACAAACCTTGGTTTGAATTTTTTGGATGAAGGATGAGAGAGTTATGATCAGTCAAAGTTGAGTTGACTTTTCAGGCAAAAACCCTAATTTTGAATCTTAGGGTTTTGTTGATTTTTGATCTTTCCTTGATGAATTATGATCATCCAATGATCAAATGATGAATCCTTTGACAAAATATGGACTTTGAAAAAAAATTTCATTTTTGACTGTCTGTTGACTTTTTTGGTCAAACGGGTCGTCTGTTGACTGTTTGAGCTGCTGACGGTGCGTCTGAGTGAATTGAAGTTTGAAAATTTGTATGATGGTACTTTGAGATATATGGATGTGTATGAAATCCATTTGAGCTCTCAAAAACTTGTTGCTCCTGTAAAAACAAGAAAAACCCTGATTAGGGACTGTTTGTGTAGGAGACAGTTAAGCGTACCTGATTTTTGTGCAGTGTTGAGTCTCTGCTAATCGCGTGATATTCAGAAGACTTCTTGAACAAAAACCTTGGAATTTTGAATTTTGAAAGATTGATTTGATTGATGGTACAAAACACTGAGAATTGTACTGCCAGCAGTTTGGCTGTCGACTGACTGTTCAAGTTTTGACGTAGCAGTTAGAGTGAAAAATCAACAGTCAAAGTTAATTTTCTTTTTGTTGTTTTTTTTTGTTTTTGTTTTATGTGAAAAATGAAAGTTTATTTACATGACTTGTTAGAAAAACACAGACATAATAAATAACTAATATTTACGGTATGCGGGCAAAATTACCGATAATAACCCTGAAAATCATTTAATGCACAGAAATAGGAATATTTGACTGGCAGAAAACACACAAAATATTATCTTAGTAATTAAGCAACATTATGACAAATAGTACAACATTTAATACTGACAGTACAAATATCACATACTATATTGAACAGTACGACGAATAAACGGTACATTTAAGAAATAAGAAATACTGCAAATTTTAAGAATGACGATTAATGACCCATGCTATGAACAATAACATGTAGATGATTGGGAGCATAACCATTGCAGGTCCACACTCCTCAGGACTATGCAGGCAGAAGAAAGTCATGATCACCGTAGCAATGGTGATGACTGTAAGAAACAGTGTCTCTATCCACTTTGCCATTCTTGTCAGGGAAGAAGAGAAAGGATGGATTATGAAGATAGGACTTTGAAAGATGAATTGGAATTTGATGTGAGATTTTATGAAAGAAAATGAGAGGTATTTATAGAATGGAAAGAAGGAAAGAGACGTTGGGGAATGATGTGATTCCGTACAAAAGGAAAATTTGAGTGGAAGTAAGATTTGAAAGAAAGTGTATGATAGTGTTGGAAAAAGGAGAGATTTGATTTTTGAAAAAAGAGATTTGAAAAGATTTTTGCAAATAATGGAATATAATACAAAAATTAGTGGGAAACAAAAGATAATAATAATCTACTTGTTACCAGTACAGTCTGAGTTTCCTGATTCTGCGCCTGCAAAAAAGATTTAACTCTGTACCAATTGTGTCAGTACTATTTATCTGTAAATAAATAAATAGCATGTGTGAAGTAATAAACAGTATTTGGCGTTTGCATAAGAATAAATTCAACTGCAGGCCAAATTACTGTATAAGAAAAATTCTAAAAACTAAGTATTTCATATGTCAGGATATAAAAATCCATGATTATATGAGACCCTTAATTTTCAGATTGGAGTTTTCTTGAAAAATATGTGGGCAAATTTTGGGGTATAACACTTATAAATGTTATTCTTCCTCTTGCCTGTAAATAGGATTGAGCCATCCTTCTGACTTACAGCCTTGCAAGACTTTTGATTGAAGATTATGTCATAACCATTGTCACTTAATTGACTTATGGATAATAAGTTATGAGCTAATCCTTCAACAAGAAGTACATTAGTTATGGAAGGAGAGTTACCAAGACTTATGGTTCCAGAGCCAATGATTTTTCCCTTCTGATCTCCTCCAAACTTGACTTCTCCACCTGGTTTAAGCACCAGGTCTTGGAATGTAGACCTTCTTCCCGTCATGTGTCGCGAGCACCCAGAGTCCAGGTACCATGACATTTTGCTTTCTGTCCTCTTTGCCGCCAAGGATATCTGCAATAGGGATAATCTTTTCCTTAGGTACCCACATTTTCTTGGGTCCTTTCTTGTTAGTTCTCCTCAAGTTCTGATTGAACTTGGGTTTAGCAAAATATTTAACAGGAGGAACAACATGATATTTCTTATTCTGAGTTCCATGATATTTCTTAGGTTGTGTCACATGCTTCTTGGTGTGTGTTATGTGAAAACTTTGTGCATGTGATGTGTGCTTAATATCATGGGAGTGGCCAAATTTAAATTGGTTATACAGAGGCTTGTATGATATTTTCATATCATCCACAGATTCAAGCTTGTATGGGATTTCACCCTCATAACCAATGCCAACTCTCTTGTTCCCAAACACAGCATATATCATAGAAGCTAGCTGACTTCTGCCAATACTTCTAGATAAGAACTTCCTGAAACTTAAATCATATTCTTTCAGAATATGATTCAGACTAGGAGTGGATTTTTCTGAATCAGAAGGAGATCCAACATTATTGGATAATTTTAAAACTTTTTCTTTTAATTCAGAATTTTCCAACTCAAGCTTCTTGGTTTCAAATTCAAATTGCTTTTTAAGCTTTTTGTATTTTATACTAAGGTGAGCTTTTAATTCAAGAAGCTCTGTTAGACTGGAAACTAGCTCTTCTCTAGATAGTTCAGAAAATACCTCTTCAGAATCTGATTCCGATGTAGATTCTGATCCATCATCTTTTGTCGCCATTAGCACAAAGTTTGCCTGCTCTCCTTCAGAGTCTGATCCTGATTCTGATTCAGAATCATCCCATGTTGCCATAAGACCTTTCTTCTTATGAAGCTTCTTCTTGGGATTCTCCTTCTGAAGTTTCGGACACTCATTCTTGTAATGTCCAGGCTCATTGCACTCATAGCAGACAGCCTTCTTCTTGTCAGATCTTCTGTCACCAGAAGATTCTCCACGTTCAAATCTCTTTGAACTTCTGAAGCCTCTGAACTTCCTTTGCTTGCTCTTCCAGAGTTGGTTTACCCTTCTGGAGATCATGGACAGTTCATCTTCTTCTTCAGATTCAGATTCTTCAGGATCTTCTTCTCTAGCCTGAAAAGCGTTAGTGCATTTTTTAATATTAGATTTTAATGCAACAGACTTACCTTTCTTCTGAGGCTCGTTTGCGTCCAGCTCAATTTCATGGCCTCTCAAGGCACTGATAAGCTCTTCCAAAGAAACTTCATTCAGATTCTTGGCAATCTTGAATGCAGTCACCATTGGACCCCATCTTCTGGGTAAGCTTCTGATGATCTTTACATGATCAGCCTTGGTGTAGCCTTTGTCGAGAACTCTCAATCCAGCAGTCAAAGTTTGAAATCTTGAAAACATCTTTTCAATGTCTTCATCATCTTCCATCTTGAAGGCTTCATACTTCTGGATTAGAGCAAGAGCTTTGGTCTCCTTGACTTGAGCATTTCCTTCATGAGTCATCTTCAAGGACTCATATATGTCATGGGCCGTTTCCCTGTTAGATATCTTCTCATACTCAGCATGAGAGATAGCATTCAGCAAAACAGTCCTGCATTTGTGATGATTCTTGAAATCTTTCTTTTGATCATCATTCATTTCGCTTCTCGTGAGCCTTACACTAGTAGCTTTAACAGGATGTTTGTAACCATCCAACAGAAGATCCCATAGATCAGCATCTAGACCAAGAAAGTAACTTTCCAGTTTATCTTTCCAATATTCAAAGTTTTCACCATCGAATATTGGTGGTCTAGTATAACCATTGTTACCATTGTATTGCTCAGCAGAGCCAGATGTAGATGGAGTTGGATTTGTTGGAATTTCACCAGCCATCTTTTACTGAAGCGTTTTTCTCTTCCTGAATCTTTTCTAAACACGGTTAAGTGCTTGCACCTTAGAACCGGCGCTCTGATGCCAATTGAAGGATAGAAAAACACTTAGAAAGGGGGGGGGTTTGAATAAGTGTAGTCTAAAAACTTGAATGATAAAAACAATATGCACAGTTATTTTTATCCTGGTTCGTTGTTAACTAAACTACTCCAGTCCACCCCCACGGAGTGATTTACCTCACCTGAGGATTTAATCCACTAATTGTTAGAACAAGATTTGTTCTGATCAATTATCTTAGTTTTGATGATAACAATAATATGAATTTTGCTTAAGATAATATGGTACTCTAATCCAATGCAATTTCCTTTTCAGGAAATATATAAAGAGTATGCATAATTCAGCGC
Organism: Vicia villosa; assembly: GCF_029867415.1. Classification (NCBI taxonomy): domain Eukaryota; kingdom Viridiplantae; phylum Streptophyta; class Magnoliopsida; order Fabales; family Fabaceae; genus Vicia; species Vicia villosa. The sequence continues at coordinate 172,761,163 of NC_081180.1, forward strand.
TCAGAAGCTTTGTCTCAAAGGGTTCAGCATGCAACATCAGAACATGGTCTGGCAAGACATCAGAAGATGGTCGAAGCAGAATCAGAACATGGGTCTATGGAAGCATCAGAAGAACATGAGATCAGAAGCACTGAAGTTCTGATGGTATCACGCTCAGAAGCACTTCAAGGTCAGAAGATCAGAAGATGCTTTGCACCAAGCTGTTTGACTCTGATGATATTCAAACGTTGTATTCACAAACATCAGATCAGAAGGAAGTACAAGTGGCAAGCTACGCTGACTGACAAAAGGAACGTTAAAAGCTATTAAAGGCAACGTCAGTAGACACAGCGTGAACAAGGCTCGAGGTAGTTGACAAAAGCGTATAACATTAAATGCGATGCTGTACGGAACACGCAAAGCATTAAATGCACTCAACGGTCATCTTCTCCAACGCCTATAAATATGAAGTTCTGATGAGAAGCAAGGTTAACGATTCTGAACAAAACAACTCATATTAACTTGCTGAAACTCTGTTCTATTCAAAGCTCAGAATCTTCATCTTCATCAAAGCTCACTACATTGCTGTTGTAATATATTAGTGAGATTAAGCTTAAACGTTAAGAGAAATATCACAGTTTGTGATTATAGCTTTTAAGAAGCAATTGTAATACTCTTAGAATTGATTACATTAAGTTGTAAGGAACTAGAGTGATCGTGTGGATCAGAATACTCTAGGAAGTCTTAGAGGTTATCTAAGCAGGTTGTAACTAGAGTGATCGTGTGGATCAGAATACTCTAGAAAGTCTTAGAGGGTATCTAAGCAGTTGTTCCTGGAGTGATCAGTGTGTGATCAGAAGACTCTGGAAGACTTAGTTGCTGACTAAGTGGAGAACCATTGTAATCCGTGCGATTAGTGGATTAAATCCTCAGTTGAGGTAAATCATCTCTGCGGGGGTGGACTGGAGTAGTTTAGTTAACAACGAACCAGGATAAAAATAACTGTGCAATTTATTTTTATCTGTCAAGTTTTTAAAGCTACACTTATTCAAACCCCCCCTTTCTAAGTGTTTTTCTATCCTTCAATTGGCATCAGAGCGCCGGTTCTAAGGTGCAAGCACTTAACCGTGTTTAGAAAAGATTCAGGAAGAGAAAAACGCTTCAGTAAAAGATGGCTGATGAAACTGCAAAGTCTACATCTACATCTGGCTCTGCTGAGCAACACAACGGTAACAATGGTTATACTAGACCGCCGGTATTTGATGGTGAAAACTTTGAATACTGGAAAGATAAACTGGAAAGTTACTTTCTTGGTCTTGATGGTGATCTATGGGATCTTCTGATGGATGGTTACAAACATCCAGTAAATGCCAGTGGCGTAAAGCTGACAAGGCAATAAATGAATGATGATCAGAAGAAGCTTTTCAGGAATCATCATAAATGCAGAACTGTTTTGCTGAATGCTATCTCTCATGCTGAGTATGAGAAGATATCTAACAGGGAAACGGCCTATGACATATATGAGTCCTTGAAAATGACTCATGAAGGAAATGCTCAAGTCAAGGAGACTAAAGCTCTCGCTTTAATCCAGAAGTATGAAGCCTTCAAGATGGAGGATGATGAAGACATTGAAAAGATGTTTTCAAGATTTCAAACTCTTACTGCTGGATTGAGAGTTCTTGACAAGGGATACACCAAGGCTGATCACGTAAAGAAGATCATCAGAAGCTTACCCAGAAGATGGGTTCCTATGGTAACTGCATTTAAGATTGCGAAGAATCTAAATGAAGTCTCTTTGGAAGGGCTGATCAGTGCCCTGAGGAGTCATGAAATTGAACTGGATGCAAACGAGCCTCAAAAGAAAGGTAAGTCTATTGCATTAAAATCCAATATCAAGAAATGCACTAACGCTTTTCAGGCTAGAGAAGAAGATCCTGAAGAATCAGAATCTGAAGAAGAAGATGAACTGTCCTTGATCTCCAGAAGGCTAAATCAACTCTGGAAGAACAAGCAAAGGAAGTTCAGAGGCGTCAGAAGTTCAAAGAAATTTGAACGTGGAGAATCTTCTGATGACAGAAGATTTGACAAGAAGAAGGTCATGTGCTATGAATGCAATGAGCCTGGACACTTCAAGAATGAATGTCCAAAACTTCAGAAGGAAAATCCCAAGAAGAAGTTTCATAAGAAGAAAGGTCTTATGGCAACCTGGGATGAGTCAGAAGATGATTCAGACTCTGAAGATGAGCAGGCTAACTGTGCGCTGATGGCGACAGAAGATGACGGATCAGAATCTACATCAGAATCAGATTCTGAAGAGGTATTCTCTGAACTTACTAGAGATGAGTTAGTTTCCGGTCTAACAGAACTTCTGGAATTCAAGTCTCAGATTAGTCTCAAATACAAAAAGCTGAAAAAGCTATTTGAATTTGAAACAAAGAAGCTTGAGTTGGAGAATTCTGAATTAAAAGAAAAACTTTTAAAATTATCCAATAATGTTGGATCTCCTTCTGATTCAGAAAAATCCACTCCTAGTCTAAACCATATTCTGAAAGAATATGATTTAAGTTTCAGGAAGTTCTTATCTAGAAGTATTGACAGAAGTCAGCTAGCTTCTATGATATATGCTGTGTCTGGAAACAAAAGAGTTGGCATTGGTTTTGAGGGTGAAACCCCATACAAACTTGAACCTGTTGATGAAATGAAATTCACATACAAGCCATTGTATGATCAGTTCAAGTATGGCCACTCCCATGATATTAGGCACACTTCACATGCTCAAAGTTTTCACATAACACACACCAAAAAGCATGTGACACAACCTAGGAAATATCATGAAACTCACATTAAGAATTATCATGCTGTTCCTCCTTCTGCTTACAATGTTAAACCTAAGTTCAATCAGAACTTGAGGAGAACTAACAAGAAAGGACCCAAGAAGATGTGGGTACCAAAGAAAAAGACTATTTCTTTTGCAGATTCTCTTGGCAACAAAGAAGATAAAAGTCAACATGTCATGTCACCTGGACTCAAGTTGGTCTCAACACTTGAAGGGAAGAAGGACTGTCTTCCAAGTTCTGGTACTTAAATCTGTTGAAGAAACTATGTTCGTAGGAGATCAGAAAAGAAAGTTTATTAGTCTTGGAACCATCTGTTTTGTTTGTTTCTAAAGCATTGATGTTTCGTTCTTGATTATTCTGAATGCTCTAAATGCTACAGAATATACAATATTGAAACATTGATTGTGGACAAATCAATAAATATCTGGTTTGATGATAAACTTGTTTCTGATGAAACAAAGCAGCTTAAGAATTTCTGCAGATACAGTTTTATCTTATCAGAAGCTGCAGAACAAAGAAGTGAATCTCCAGAAGCTGTGTATATCAGAAGTAATGGATCAGAAGATCATTCAGATTTACATCAGCACACCTCAGAAGGAGTGTTTCCAGAAGAGAAATTTGATCAATTCAGAAGCAGTGATCGAAATCAGAAGGCATAAAGCCTATTGAATATTTCACACCTGTCATCCATTATCTGATGATGCACACGTGTCTGTATGATGTGTACAAAGCGTGCAGTTGAAAAGACGTCGACCTAGGTAACTGCTCTAAATCATTTCTTTTACCACGATCTCTCTCCTCACGTCACTCGTCATTTAATGAAAATGATTTCTTTTGATTCTGAAACTATTCATTTTGGTTATTTATTCTTTTTCATTCTCTATTTTATATTCGTCTCTTTATATTCATTTCAAATCATATCATATATCTTTTTCGCTCCCTTGTCTCTCTTTATTCTTGCATTCTCTCGTTTGAAAAGTTCTTAGCCGTTTTCTAAAACCCTAATCGAAAACCCAGTTTTCTCTTCTTGTTCGTCTTTTGTTCATTCTGCATCCATGGCTGCCTTCTCATCCCAAAATGTTGATACATCTGTTCCTCACCATCTCCAAGAAGAAATGTTGCAACTTACTCCTGTTGTTGCGTGCTCTATTCCCAAGGACAAATTAGAAGTTCTATGTGAACTTATTGTTGATTTTGACAACCTTGAAGAACATGCATTTCATCTTAAAGAAGACATCATCTTTCAAGGATGGACCTCGTTGTTTGCTGAGTTCGTTGGCCCAGTTTATCCGGATCTTGTCAAGGAGTTCTGGGCACATGCTGTGGTTGCTCCAAAATCTATACTTTCTTTCGTCCATGGAAAGTTTGTTGTTATTACTGAAAACATCCTAAGAGTGATGTTTGATCTGAAAAACCCTGAAGGGGCATTTGAGTTTGATCAAAGGGCAGATTTGGGAGATGTTCTATCCACTCTCTATCCAAATGTCAAGAAAAAAAAAGCGTCAAGGATTTGAGAGATGTCTACAAAATCTGGACAAAGATCCTTCTTGGGTGCTTCTACCATAGGAAAGGAACACATGCCGCGGATTTCATCAATAATGAGCAAAGGTATATTCTTTATTGCATTGCCACTAACAAGAAGGTTGATGCGATCTACATCATCTTCAACCATTTGTGGAAAGCAGTAAAGGATTCCAGAAACGCTTTCAGAGAAAAAGGTGGAACAATCATTCCTTTTGGAAGGATTATTTCAAATCTTTTGGTGCATTCAAAGATTGTTGAAAGCTTGGAATCTGAAGGTATTGTGAAAGACCTTGCTGTCACATCTGGGGCTTGTCTGAATGCATTTACTTTGAAGAAGATGAAAGTAATTAAGGCTATCAGTAAGACTCCCCAACCTCTTGCTGATACAAGAATCAGAAGAGCACCTGTTCTTGCTGAATTTGAAACTTTCTTCAACTGTGAGGTACCTGTAGTCAAAACTAGGTATCTGTTATCACAAGAAGAAAATAAATATCTCAAAAATCAAGAGAAGGGTGCTCCAATGAAAATAAATAAGAAGAAGGAAGAAAGGACTAAAAGAAAGCATGATTATCCTTCTGCTGTCTCTAAGAAACAAGATGTTTCTAAAGAGGTCATTGCAAAGGTTGCTAAGTCTGTCTCTGATGAGTTTGAGAAGAAAGGGAAAGAAGCTGTTGAGAAGAAGAAAACAAGAAAAAGGAAGATGATTCTTCAAGAGTCTGATGAAGAAAATGTCTCTCAAGAGGCTGAGAATCAACCAGAAGTTCTGGCATATGTCAGAAGGAAAGAAATCTCTAGCGGCAAAGCAAAGATTATTGAAGAGCCGAAGAGTAAGAAGCAGAAGAAGACTGAGGATGTGGCCAAAGCTTTTCTGAGAGGTTCCAAAGGTATATGCATATCTGAACCTGATTCTGTTCCTGCTGTTCGTTCAGAAGTTGCACCAATAGAGGTTGTCCCTACACCTGAACCAGAAAAGGCCACATCAGAATCACCTGTTTTTGTCCATGTTCTTACACCTCCATCTTCTCCTATAACCATTCCTTCCTCTCCACCTACCATCAATCCTGTTCTGGATATACCACCCCTTCAAACTCTCTTTCCATCTCAACCTTCTCCCAATGCCACCTTTGAACATACTCCCTCCACCTCTCAAAACAATCTTTGTGATTCTCCTCTTCCAACCTCTGCATCACATGAGCAGCTGCTCCGTGATTGCAACTACACTCCCAAGCCTCGTCCTGAAGCTGAAGTGGTAGTGTTAGATTCTGATACTGAAGCAGAATCTTCTTATAGGTTGGATAGAGAACCTCATCCGTACTTCACTTCCAACCCTGCCTTTTCAAAAACCCAAATAAAATTCCGCCCTGTATACCCTATTGGTGTAGTTTTTGAAAAAATAAAGAGGAATCTCAGAAGTATCTTTGATACTCTCAGAATTGCTGAAAGTTCTGGATTGAATGATGTTGCTATGCGGAACTTCTGGAGGATCTTTCGCAGAGAATCAGATGCTCTGTTTTTAGAACTTCAGGAAGCCTGTGTAGCTGCTGCCCCACGACCTCGTGGAATTCTGAGAAATTATGAAGACTTCTGGTTTGCTAGTCTCAAAGGAAGACATCTGTTGGAAGAGAAGCCCTTCTTGGATGAGATGGAACAATTAAGACTGGCTGCTGAAATGGAAGCAAATCCATGCAGGGATATTGTTATCTTTATTCCTGATTATCCTGTTCTGCTCGGAGACGTTAAGACTCTCTTTAACTATCTGAGGGAAAACCCTTCTGAGAAAGACCCAAGCTTGGTCATTCCAGAAGTTGTTGACCCACCAGAAGTTGAAGGTCCTTCTGCTCCCAGGAATCTAGCTGCCATTCTTCAGGCACTTGAGAATGGAGACTCGGAAATTCCTGCTGCAGAATATGGAGATGCTTCTATGCAAGAAGCAGATGCTGAAGATCATGTTGCTGAATCAGATCCTGTTGAGGAAATCCCTGCAAATGATCTATCCATGGAAGCTACAGATCAAGTTGCTATTCCTGTGGTTGAAAGCGGTGAAGCTTCTTCTGATGAATCTTCTCGTCTTGCAAGGACTCTGGAAGAAATTCAGAAGAGACAGGATGAGCAAAGCTCACTCAATGCTGAGTATAGAGCTTTCATGGTGAGGCAAGATGGACACAACAATGAGGTTCAAGAGATGCTGGCCAAGATCTTGTCAAGGCTAGGGCCATCTTAGATTGAGTCTGTGTTGTTTCTTTCTTTTCGTTGCATCTATTTTTTTTGTGCATCTGATCTTACTTATCCTCATGTACTTCTGTACCTGATGTTTGAACTTCAATGAAATCATCTTCCTCCTCTGTGTGTCTCTTTTTGTTTGTCTCTGAATCTTTTCTGTTTTTTGATGATATGACAAAAAGGGGGAGAAGATAAATGATAAATGATTTGATTAATCTATCAGTTGCTGGGTAAAGCTCCCACACATTTACTAACAAGAACTGCAAGTTCTATATGGTTTAAGTGTTTTGCAGGTATAAAGAAGTGAAGAGAATCTTCAAAGCAAACACAAGAAGCAAAACCATAAGAAGTGTTATTCTGTAAAAAGAATAAGCTCATGGAAACTGAAGCAAGCTAAGTGCTGTCAAGCTTCAGAAATCAGAAGCAAGAAAGAAGAATGAATCAGAAACACTGATAATAGAATTTGATCCATATTTGTCTATTTGCTCTGACAAAATTCTATTTGCTCTGATACATTATTTTAGCCTATATGGCTCTGATACATATCATGTGTTCTAATATACATTTTATGTTCTGACTCGTTCATGCTGACTTTTGTCGTTTAGTTTTTGTTCTGTAACATTTCAGGATGTAGAGATGCTCTGATGATGCTCTGGTACATTCAACAATGTTCTGATACAAATCTAGCATGAAGTGATGTTGGTAGAAATTCAAAGCTCTGAAGCTGTCCTAAATGGAAGCAGAAATCAGAAGCTGTGAATGTTCTGAAGATCAAAGAAATTCAAGTTCTGAAGCTGTCCTAAACGGAAGCAGAAATCAGAAGCTGTGAATGTTCTGAAGATCAAAGAAATTCAAGTTCTGAAGCTGTCCTAGATGGAAGCAGGAATCAGAAGCTGTGAGTGTTCTAGGGATCTAAAGAAATTCTAGTTCTGAAGCTGTCCAATGGAAGCAGAAGTCAGAAGCTATGAATTCTCTGAAGACAGAAGCTTATGTGATCGTCTCTACCGAAATAATCAGGGAAGTCTTTTATTAAAGTTCTTCGAGTATTTATTTCAGGGGGAGATTATTTATCTCAGGGGGAGATTGTTAATCTCAGGGGGAGACATATTCATATGCTTATGCTATAGCTGTGTAATTTGTCTTTTGCCGTCTGCTCTTTCTGATCGCAAATTCATATCATTTATATATGTTTTTGTCATCATCTAAAAGGGGGAGATTGTTAGAACAAGATTTGTTCTGATCAATTATCTTAGTTTTGATGATAACAATAATATGAATTTTGCTTAAGATAATATGGTACTCTAATCCAATGCAATTTCCTTTTCAGGAAATATATAAAGAGTATGCATAATTCAGCGCTCAGAAGCTTTGTCTCAAAGGGTTCAGCATGCAACATCAGAACATGGTCTGGCAAGACATCAGAAGATGGTCGAAGCAGAATCAGAACATGGGTCTATGGAAGCATCAGAAGAACATGAGATCAGAAGCACTGAAGTTCTGATGGTATCACGCTCAGAAGCACTTCAAGGTCAGAAGATCAGAAGATGCTTTGCACCAAGCTGTTTGACTCTGATGATATTCAAACGTTGTATTCACAAACATCAGATCAGAAGGAAGTACAAGTGGCAAGCTACGCTGACTGACAAAAGGAACGTTAAAAGCTATTAAAGGCAACGTCAGTAGACACAGCGTGAACAAGGCTCGAGGTAGTTGACAAAAGCGTATAACATTAAATGCGATGCTGTACGGAACACGCAAAGCATTAAATGCACTCAACGGTCATCTTCTCCAACGCCTATAAATATGAAGTTCTGATGAGAAGCAAGGTTAACGATTCTGAACAAAACAACTCATATTAACTTGCTGAAACTCTGTTCTATTCAAAGCTCAGAATCTTCATCTTCATCAAAGCTCACTACATTGCTGTTGTAATATATTAGTGAGATTAAGCTTAAACGTTAAGAGAAATATCACAGTTTGTGATTATAGCTTTTAAGAAGCAATTGTAATACTCTTAGAATTGATTACATTAAGTTGTAAGGAACTAGAGTGATCGTGTGGATCAGAATACTCTAGGAAGTCTTAGAGGTTATCTAAGCAGGTTGTAACTAGAGTGATCGTGTGGATCAGAATACTCTAGAAAGTCTTAGAGGGTATCTAAGCAGTTGTTCCTGGAGTGATCAGTGTGTGATCAGAAGACTCTGGAAGACTTAGTTGCTGACTAAGTGGAGAACCATTGTAATCCGTGCGATTAGTGGATTAAATCCTCAGTTGAGGTAAATCATCTCTGCGGGGGTGGACTGGAGTAGTTTAGTTAACAACGAACCAGGATAAAAATAACTGTGCAATTTATTTTTATCTGTCAAGTTTTTAAAGCTACACTTATTCAAACCCCCCCTTTCTAAGTGTTTTTCTATCCTTCACTAATCGCAACAGATTACAATGGTTTTCCACTTAGTCCGCGACTAAGTCTTCTAGAGTATCCTGATCACAAACTGATCACTCCAGGAACAAATGCTTAGACACAAGCTAAGACTTTCTTAGAGTATCCTGACCACCACGTGATCACTCTAATTACAACTGCTTAGACACAAGCTAAGACTTCCTAGAGTATCCTGATCAACACTTGATCACTCTAGTTACTTACAAATTAATGTAATCAAATAAGAGTATTACAAATGCTTCTGAAAAGCTATAATCACAACAGTGATATTTCTCTTAACGTTTAAGCTTAATCTCACTAATATATTACAACAGCAATGTAGTGAGCTTTGATGAAGATGAAGTTTCTGAGCTTTGAATTGAACAGCGTTTCAGCAAGTCTTTCAGAGTTAGTTCTTTCAAAATCGTCAACCTTGCTTCTCATCAGAACTTCATATTTATAGGCGTTTGAGAAGATGACCGTTGAGCGCATTTAATGCTTTGCGTGTTCCATACAGCTTTGCATTTAATGTTTCACGCTTTTGTCAACTACCTCGAGCCTTGTTCACGCTGTGTCTACTGACGTTGCCTTTAATAGCTTCCAACGTTCCTTTTGTCAGTCAGCGTAGCCTGCCACCTGTACTTTCTTCTGATCTGATGTTTGAATATAATATTTGAATATCATCAGAGTCAAACAGCTTGGTGCATAGCATCTTCTTGTCTTCTGACCTTGAAGTGCTTCTGAGCGTGATACCATGAGAACTTCAGTGCTTCTGCTTCTGACCTCAAGTTCTTCTGATGCTTCCACAGACCCATGTTCTGATTCTGCCTTGACCATCTTCTGATGTCTTGCCAGACCATGTTCTGATGTTGCATGCTGAACCTTCTGAGACAAAGCTTCTGAGCGCTGATTTGTACATACTCTTTATATATTTCCTGAAAGGGAAATTGCAATGTATTAGAGTATCACATTATCTCACACAAAATTCATATCCTTGTTATCATCAAAACTAAGAATATTGATCAGAACAAATCTTGTTCTAACATTTGGTCTCTTTATAGACTAGATACATTGATTATTCGTTGAATCTAAAAAGTGAATTTTCTCTTATAAAAAGGAACGGAGGTAGTATGTTGTAACCACCACTATCTTTAGTAAGCATTATGAAATAAGTGTAACCATCACATTATAATTATTATCTTTATTTAGATTTATGGTAGAATTGTATCATTAAGATTGAGAGAATCAAAGAGTCTTCATCTTGATTACTAACCTCTTGTATTCTCTATCAGTCTCCTTCAAGCCTATATAAAGGTTTTGTAATGTTAAGTTGAAAGAAAGGTGTGTGTGGTGATTTCAATAAAACCAAAGTTTTTCAATTGTTATCCACCAGTAGAAATATAGTGCAAAAAGTGACTAAAGATAATTTTTCCACTGCAGAATCCTGCAACAATATAATTTATCACATATCACACCTCTAGAATACCATCATCAGAAAGGTTATGATGATCTACTTTTGTTGGCACACCCTCTTCATGTTCAGCTTTTGAATGATAATAATATTGTTTTAGATGTTACTATTTTGAGTGGTTTTAAGTATCAAAGCATTACTGGAGAGCTTGTGGGTATCGTGGGTGATTCTTGACTTATAAAAACTGATTCTGTTAATGTAACTTGGCATTCGGCAAATGATGTGAAAAATATCTTTCTAATTGGATTTAATATTTAGTAACAACACTCCACACAATTAACAAAATACTTTTCTATGGATTGTATAAGACTAGTCAAAATGGTAAGTTGGTAAACATTACACTAGGTCATTTTGTTTGGTTTTTTATTATTATTTTACTTTGATTGAATATTCATAATCTGAGTTGAGATTTTTGTTCTTATTTACGGGTGAAGTTCACAGCGGATGAGTTACGTCTTATGGACCACAAACACAACATTAGAAACATGAGTGCCATTGCTTATGTTGACAACGGTAGGGATTCACATTATTTTTATATTTGTAGGCAATGTACTTTCCTGATTGTTGTCTGGTAAGGATATAAGCTTTGGTGTTTGCTTGAGAATAAGCTATAAGTGTTCAATATTCATCTATCTCCATGTTGCAGCATACCATGGAGATACTCATATATCTCCGGGTTTATACACCTTTTTTATTAGAGGAGTTGTTAACTAAATAATGCCATGGTACTTATAATTATCCATCTAACTAATATGTCCACTGACATGGGATTTCATCAAACAGGTGATGAGCATAATTTAAATGGCCACACATGTCGTACATTAATAATTACTATTGAGCAAGAAATTAAAATAAAAGAAATCAAGTATGAATAAAATTATTTACTACTTTATTTATATTTTTATATAAATTTTGAATTAATAAAATTTTCAAAATAATAAATTTAAATCACAAATCCCTAATATAAACATTATTTTAATAACTAATCATGATAAAAATAATTTTTCGCCTAGTTCATAAAAATATAACAACATTTTGTCTCAATTTTATTTAGTGACTAGTTCATATATTTAATTTTATATAATTAAAAATATAATTATGAAATATAATAAAATAATTTTTCATTTATATAAGTCAGTAAAATAATTCTTAAAATTCAAATTAATAATTTACTTTTAATTTTAAAATTATTTTTGAAAATTAGTTTGTCAAATGAATATTTTTTATGTATAATAATAAATATCTTTATTATTATTATTATTATTATTATTATTATTATTATTATTATTATTATTATTAATTTTATGTATCAAAACTGAGTTGTGAGTTATAAATAATAATGATGATAATAACATTGTTCATATTTTTATTCCTTTCCAATCCACTTATAAATTAGTGAAATAAAATTTATAAAAGTATCTACATTCCTATTTTAATTATTAAGGCTATCTAATAAAATAAAAGTAAAATTTATAAAAATTTAAATTTAATATGTAATTTTAAATATATTTATTTCTTATTCATAAATTTGTAGTGAATTAATTTTGAGTTTTTCACAGTAAAAATAATAAAAAATTAATAGTTAAAAATTTATTAAAATACTCTTCTGTTTTTAACTCTTTGCACTAGTAATTCACTAAAATAATCTCGGCTTAATTGCAATTTTGGTCCCTCTATTATCATTTTATTTTAGTTTTGGTCCCCCTATTTTAAAATCCTGAATTTTAGTCCCTTTATTTTAGTTTTTTTGAGGATTTTGGTCCCCTTGCAAATCCGAAGACAATTTTTAATGAAATGGAACTCACATGGATGACATGTTTAACATAAATCTTAAATAAAATTAGTTTATTTTAACATTTCACTACTGAACTGACACTGACACATCATCAATATGAGTGTCATTTCATTTAAAATTGTCTTCAAATTTGCAAAGGGACCAAAATCCTCAAAAAACTAAAATATAGGGACTAAAATTATGGATTTTAAAATAGGGGGATCAAAACTCAAAAAAATGATAACAAGGGGACCAAAATTGCAATTAAGCCAATAATCTTCATTTTCTAAGACTATTGAGTGTACTTCTTGATATACCTCAATTATAATATAAACAAATATAATTAATACGTAAACCAAATAATTGAGCTCGAGTGCTAAACGAGCTACTAAGGATGAAGTTTGAGAAATACCGAGTTCGATTCCTGGTGGGAACAATATTTGGCCATTGCCTTGACCTCTCGACACGAACTCTGAACTATTAGATTTAAAAATAAATGGTAATTACTTGGCAAAATACATAGTCGTTAATAGTTAGCGTAAAACTAATACATAGTCGTTAATAGTTAGCGTAAAACTAATTTACACTATAAGTGCATATCATTTTTGTGCACTTAAAATATTTTTGAGAATTACTCTCTTTATAAACACGACTCGTTTATTTTACACTCGTTAGAATTATTGGAATCATTTTTCACTTTTTAAAAATTAAATTGAAATCACTTTTTACTCTTTATAACAATGACTATGAGTTAAATAATTTTTCATACATTGATTTGTGAAACTAAAATTTAGTCTGGTCATCATCCTACTAACTCTTGAGAAGTAATTTTTAGGATATTCAAATATATAGATTGATAAAATATTTTAATCCTGATTTTTATTGATAGCAAGTGTAACACCCTTCTAAATTCCCGTGCAATTAATAAAATAATCAGAGTAAAATATAAAAACAAGAGTGTCACAATTAAATAAAATAAATAAATCAATTGTAGTCTTATGTCATGCTTTAATAGGAACGTTCACCAAACAACATTATCATGTTTATCACAGCGGAATAACATAACATCTTCCAAAATAATTCTAACGGAAGATAATCCAAACCAAACAAAATAGAGTGTAACAAAATTAAACTTTAATCTATTGTTCCCAGTGTTACAAGACCAGAGCATGACGACACGACCCAACGATTGGATTAACTCTACGAGCTATCCTCACCAAGTAAATAAGCCGTTACTCTTCAATCTCAAAATATCAACATGTAAGGGTGAGTCTCATTCACAATTAATAATATTATGCATTCATAAGCAACAAAACATCATAATATACCATTCACCCAATTTGCAATATATTTAGATTTTCAATTGTCATTCATCAACCACAACAAATACATCACCTAACATAACACTGAGAAGCTTGGTTCTATTCCTGGTTCTTTTGGTTCGTTGGTTCTTTCTGGTTTTCAAATCAGTATGGCAAGTCCTAGTTTCGCAGATCTATCTCTCGATGAGGAAGGAGGTGAAGACGGGTTTTGCTTCGAGTTGGCGGAGGAGGAAGGAGTTGCAGAGGATTTAAAATATTGTCTCATAGGAAGATTTCTGTGTGACAAAACTATACATGTGAATTCGATGAAATCACGCATGGCGGATATTATGCGTCCGGTGAAGGGTGTCATTATCAAGGAAGCAATCGCGGATCGATTCTTGTTTCAGTTCTCACATCATCTGGATATGGAAGCTGCAATGAAAGGGAGTCCCTGGAGTTATGATAATCATCTTTTGATACTGGAGAAAGTGCAACTGGTTGTTCAAATCGAGAATATACCACTTTTCCATGTTGAGTTCTGGGTGCAGGTGCACAACCTAACTGCAGGAATGATGTTAGAGAAAGTGGGAAAGACTTTGGCTAATTTTATTGGTTCCTTTGTGGAGTATGATAAGAATAACAACACTAGCTTTTGGCGGCAATTTATGCGGATACGAGTTAGAATTGATGTTCGTCAATCCCTGAAAAAAACACTCGTGTTAAAAATAAAGGAGGAGCATGGTGCACTGTGAATTTCAAATATGAGAAACTCAGTTTGTTCTGCTTTGTGTGTGGAAAACTAGGCCACTCAGAGCAGCGTTGCGAGGTTCGTTTTGCTATGTCACAAGATGACGGCACACGTGAATGGTCGAATTATATTCGTGCTGAAACACGCAGGTATGGCGGCGGCGGAAAATCCTCAAAATGGCTTAGGGAGGAGAAGAGAGATGATACGGCCGTGGGTGATGGTTTCACTAGCTCTCAGGCGCGTGAGATTCACGAGGAGGGAATGGCGTCTGGCTTGGGTGGTAGCCCAAGGGGCCCACCAGAAAAAAACGACAATTCCAAGTCGCATATTAATTCCCATTCATTGGGGAAAAACAGCAGCATTGAATACCCCCAACAGAATTATGGAATTCATGGAGAGTTAAAGGGCATTAATTCCCAATCATTGGTGAATAATAGCATTGATTTTTTTAATCCTTCTGGTCCCCCACGTTTGAAACCAGCTAACAATATTCTCACACCTAATTATCACGTGTCACCCACCCATCTTGATTTAACCCAGCCTATCCATTTTGACCAACACAACCTTAACAAACCCGAAAACCTCTCCACCCAGCTAGCCCCTCATAAATCTTTCCACAGGCCCACCAGTCAACATGAAAAAATCGTGGCTATCACAACTTTCCCCATGCAAACCGTGACATCACCACAACCCGCTGGAGCCCACCAAATGGCTAGAGTAGGCAGCTTGCCATCACAACCTATACTCACCCCCATAGACAATTCATCCAAAAACTCTCTTAACCCAAAACCTTTTAAATTCAAAACAAAAAATTCCCAGCAGAAAAATAACCTCAAACTTTCCCTCAAAGCTAAAACCAGTGCAACAACCAATATCAATTCCACACCTTCCCACCCCTCCAGTGCCCTTAAACTCATGATTATGAACTCTGCTTTGTCTGCTAATAATCCCGACTCCGAAGTTGTTGAGAAGAAACAGAGACGAGACGATACTTTAGAGCAAGCTAGTAGTACTGTAACAGCAAAGGAAGACTCTCAGCATTTTTTAACGGCACGTCTTGGCAGCCAGGACTGCCGGGACTTATGAAAATCTTAAGCTGGAATTGCCGGGGACTGAGCAACCCGCGAGAAATTCCAAACCTGAAGAAGCTAGCTCACCAGCACCGTCCTGACATTATATTCCTCTCTGAAACTTTGGTGAATAAGTGGAAGATGGAAAACATTCGTGTTTCACTTAAGTTTGAAGCTTGCTTGACCGTCGAAGTCGAAGGGAGAAGTGGGGGTCTTGCTGTGCTTTGGAGAAATGTAACTTCCTGTAGTGTTTTAAATTTCACTGGTAATTATGTTAATCTGTTAGTTAAAGAGGAAAACAAGGAGGATTGGTGATTATCTTTCTATTACGGTCTTCCTGAACGTAATAGACGTAAGCTCGCTTGGAATATGCTGAGAGATTTGCGAAATATGTCGAATATGCCGTGGTGCATTATCGGAGATTTCAACGATCTTTTGTCTCAAGATGATAAACGTGGTATTCATCCGCACCCAACTGGCTCTATTCGGGTTTTCGTCAAGCTATTAGTGATTGCAATTTGGTGGATATCCCCTTGATTGGCTGCCAGTTCACTTGGGTAAAGAGCAGAGGCACTGAACACATGATTGAGGAAAGACTTGACCGAGCGTTTGCGACCCCCGAGTGATTGAGTTTATTTACTACAGTGACTCTTTCAAACCTTTTGGCTTCTCATTCGGATCACAGCCCCATTGTGCTTTCCAGTAAAGCGTCTCCCACTCCGCGTTGAGTATGTAAGTTTCGGTTCAAAAACTGTTGGCTGCGGGATAGTGATATCAATTCGGTGGTCTCTTCGGGTTGGAAGAGGGGTGTTGTCCATTCTGTTGAAGACCGCATCGCTTCTTGCGCCGGCAGCCTTGAGGTTTGGAATAAAAGCAAGTGCAACAGTAGGCAGAGAGAACTGGGCAAGAACTTAGAAGTTATGGAAATGTTTCGTGAGGGAAACGATGAGTATTCGGCTGAGAGGTTCTTTGAAGCTCAAACTGAATATAATAAAGCTCTCATTAAAGATGATTTGTATTGGAAACAACGAGCTAAAATGCACTGGTTACGGGACGGTGATTTAAATACGAAGTTCTTTCACCAATCCGCGACGACTAGAAATAAGTTCAAGAAAACTGAGATGTTGCAGAAGGAGGATGGCAGCAGTAGTAATGATCCTAAAGAGCTTAACGACATTGCAAAAAACTACTTTGAGAATTTGTTTCAAGCTGGTAGTGGTGTTTATGAACCGGTGCTTAATCTTATTTCTCCCAGAATCGACGACAGTGACAATAACCAATTAATTCAGCCGTTGACTAGAGAGAAAATCCATGCTGCCCTGTCTGCTATGCACCCAAATAAATCACCGGGGCTAGATGGATTTAATCCGGCGTTCTTCCAGAACTTTTGGGATGTTTGTGGGAATAACATTTTTTACGCGGCGATGCCGTGGTTGGAGCGTGGTTTTTTTCCTCCTTCCATCAACGATACTAATATATGCCTGATCCCTAAAGGGGTCAATCCTGTGTCTATGAAGGATTTTAGACCCATTTCATTGTGCAATGTGGTTTATAAAATTATTTCGAAAGCTCTCGCTAATAGACTGAAATTGCTTCTCGATAAATGTGTGTCAGAGGAGCAATCCGCGTTCGTGGAGGGTAGATCCATTCTTAATAATGCTATGATTGCTACAGAAATTATACATACCCTCAAAAGAAGGACGAAAGGCAATAAAGCGCATCTGGCCCTTAAAATTGACATCAGTAAAGCTTATGATCGGGTGGATTGGGGTTTTTAAAAGGAGTTCTAAACAGGATGGGGTTTACGGAGAAATGGATACATTGGATGATAATGTGCGTTACTTCAGTTCACTATTCTGTTCTTGTTAACTCGGAAGCCATTGGACCTATTGAACCAGGAAGAGGATTGAGACAAGGGGACCCTTTGTCACCCTACCTTTTCATTCTGATCTCTGAAGGGCTATCTTCCCTGATTAAAAAATCGGTGGCTAACGGAAATATTCACGGGATTCAAATTTGTAGAGGGGCACCTAGTGTGTCCCATCTACTTTTTGCTGACGATTGTTTTCTATTTTGCAGGGCAAATCTTACTGAAGTTAGTCACCTGATGAATTTACTCGATATCTATGCAGCTGCAGCTGGCCAAGAGATTAATTTGACAAAATCAGAAGTGTTCTTCAGTCGCAATTTAAGTGTGCCGGCGCAACAGGATCTTGCAAATATTATGGGAGTTCGTCATGTGCTGGGAATAGGAAAATATTTGGGATTGCCATCTATGATTGGAAGGAGCAAGAGGTCTATTTTTTTCTTTTATTAAGGATCGCATTTGGAAGCGTATCAATTCTTGGAAAGGGCGATCCTTATCTAGAGCAGGTAAAGAAGTTATGATCAAGTCAGTTCCGCAAGCTATTCCAACGTACATCATGAGCATCTTCATTCTCCCAGATGTGGTTGTTAATGAGATTGAAAAAATGCTAAATTCGTTTTGGTGGGGCGGAGGTTCCAATAACAAGGGGATAAGATGGAAGTCTTGGGATAGATTGACTTGTTTAAAAGCTGAGGGAGGATTGGGTTTTCGGGATTTTAAGGCGTTTAACTTGGCTATGGTGGCTAAGCAAGGCTAGTTCCTCATGTCTAATCTGAATGCTTTAGTGTCCAGAATCTTCAAAGCGAGGTACTTCCCGAGATCTAGTTTTTTTGATGCGAAGGTGGGTTATAATCCTAGTTTCGTTTGGCGGAGTATTTGGAAGGCTAGAGAAGTCCTTACCCTTGGATGTAGATGGAGGATTGGTGATGGTAGAAACATAAGAATTATGAATGAACCATGGCTAAGAGGGACTGGAGAAGGTTGTTTGATGGGCCCTCAAATTCAAGGTGTGTATACTTTAACTATTAATGATCTTTTGCTTCCTCATGTCAAACAATAGAATATGGGAGTTTTACGTGATTTGTTTGATTACTCAGTGGTTCGTGATATTTTATAAGTTCCGTTGTCAGAAGAAGTGGTCGAAGACCGTATGATCTGGAAGGATGATGTAAGTGGTAACTATAGTGTCCGATCGGGATATAGAAGCTGGAGGAAGCATCAAGAAAGTGTGGGATTGGTTGAGGAAGGAGTAAATTGGAGTGATCTCTGGAATATAACAGCTCCGTCTCGAGTGAAACATCTTCTTTGGAGGATTTGTAGTGATTGTCTCCCATCTAAGGTGCGTCTTATTCAACATCATGTACCATGTAGTTCCATCTATCAGCTTTGTGGTCATAATTATGAGGACGACTGACATGTTTTTGTTGGTTGTTCGGAAACTTTCTCTTGTTGGCAGTCGGCTGGTCTTACTGATATCATCTCTACTCGTATCCATTCTTTCCAGAATCTCCGGTCCTTTATATTCGATATTTGCATGAAGGAAGATAGGTATACCGCAGGAAGAGTGGCGATTAAGTTGGAAGGGTTATGGAAGAATAGGAATGACTTCGTGTGGCATAATAAAAAGGAAGATGCTTCCAAACTTGGTTGGCTAGCATTCCATAAGTGGCAAGATTGGTTTATGGCCCAAAATATTCGGGCGCCGCAGTTAGATAACGGAGAAGTGGCTTCATGGAACCCGCCTCCTATTGGTAGCTTCAAATGTAATGTGGATGCCGCTTTCAACAAGCGTGTAGCGACTATGAATCGAGGGTGGTGTATGCATAACGATCATGGTAACTTTGTTGTCGCGGGTACGGCTTGGGATAGTAGTAACTTTTCGGTGTTGGAAGCGGAGGCCTTAGCTCTTAAGGAAGCAATTCATTCTGTTATTATGTTTCATAATGCTCCGACAACTTTTGAAAGCGATTCTCAACAGGTGGTCCAAGCCCTTACATCTAATAAGCCGGGTAGCTCTGAGTTTTTCTCTATTATTAATTCTATTAAGTTGTTGCTATTAGATTTCCCCTACTTTGAGGTTAAGTTTATCAAGCGTCAAGCGAATATGGTTGCCCATACCTTAGCTAAGGCGGCCAATTCTTGGTCTCGACGCTATATGTTTGATGTAATTCCTCCTTGTATTACTCTTTATTTGATTAATGAAAGCAGTTAAATTTGTTTCTGTCAAAAAAAACATAACACTGAAATCCATTCAATCATGTTATGACAAAAATGCATATGAGCCAACTGACACTATGCATGTGGTACCAATAAGCCGTGGAATTAATCCACCTGACCGATCTAAACATCACCGAGATACGGCCCTACCGGCACAAATTCCACACAATGAGAATTATGCCCACCATTGATCCAAGCATCGCTGGGATCCATCAATAAAATAATTTATGAATGAATGCACACATATAACATCACTGATCCGATGCACCGCATCGTCTCACCATAATCCACCATTATCATCGCCAACCAGTATGCACATGCCTCCGCAATCATTTCATCATTTACACATTTATCACATTAAATATAGTAATAATCACAATTCATCCATCACTACACCAATACATTGTCATACTCACAAAATCACATATATGCACAATGTTTAATTTTACCAAAGTAATTAAATTGAGGTTTAAAATAAAATCTGGCCACTGCCCATCTCACTAAATTATCATATAAAACAATTAATTAGCTTTGCAATGCCCAAGACGACACCTAAAAAGGATACACGAATCAAAAGTTACATAGTTTTAAAGTTCAGAAAATTTCTGCACAACAGGGTCCGCTTAGCGACCCTCCAGCGCGCTTATGGAATCAATTTTTCCAATAACCCCGCTTCAAGCGGTCTAAGACAGTAGCTAACAACATTGAGACCTCCGCTTAGCGGGCTAGGTCCGCTTAGCAAGCTCAATTAATTTTTGAAAAACAAACAGCATCCGCTTAGCGAGCCAGAGGCCGCTTAGCGGACATTCGATTATGCAAAATTTCATCTCTGTGACAGACCTCGATTCCACACATCCTTCACCCAAAATCCCTTCTAAACATCGACTAAAGGCATAAAATCATCATATACACCATCACACACCATCAAACATCAATAAAAACGTATTTTCAATCAATAGTTCATGCAATTTCATCAATTACCCTAAACTATGACATTCCCAAACCTAACAATCCCAACCCCAATATATCCAATTGGAATCAAACCATATCTTAATCATTTCTATCACTTATAATCACATAATAGATATTAACCAAAAGAGTCCCCGCTTACCTTGATTCAAAGTTCTTGAAAGTCCTCTTCCTCTTCTCTTCCTCTTGTACGTGTTTTGCAAACCTCCTCTTCTGACTATTCTGCTTTTCTATTTCCCAATTTCCTTTATTATTATTATGAAAGAAAAATAGAAAATAACTTCAGTAGGGCCTCACACGTAGCACCCTGTTGGCTGAAGATTTCGTTTAGAAAGAGTGTTCTTTGAAGAATTAGAATTCGAAGGAAGATGGTTACTGATGACCATTTCTGAGATTAAAAATGGCTACCGATGGCCATGTTTCGAGAATGATTGTTTGAGTTGGAACGAAGATAGTTAGAATTGGAGCTAATTCGAAGAGGGTTATCTTTGAGACTTAAACGTTTTACGAAATACGTAAGGTACTGAGGCTGAACGTGTTTTCGTGGCATTCTCGGTTCTGATCACGTTGCCACGCGTCGAAAGAAGATTCAGGCGGGAGGATTTGAATTTCGAAGTAGTCTGTGTAACCGCACAAGGACAGATGGCATCCCAGGGATTCTTGTGAGCAACGTGGCATCAGATTAGTGTAGGACCGTTAGGGTCAAAATTAGTATAAATAAGGGTCTTAATGTTAGGATTCCGTGTGTTCATTTTGTACAAATCACTCACAAATCACTCAAGTATCAAGTGTTTAGAGAATGAGTTCGCTGAGAAATGTACGTATGAAACCAACACCATTTTAAATACATTTGTATCTTTCTTTATTCAAGTATCTTTCCAATTCCTTTTATTTTTCTTTGTTTAACTTTCATTTCGAAGCACTTTACATTTTTGCATTTTTACATTCTTGCACGTTATATTTCTGCACTTTACATTCCTGCAATTTACATGCTTTTGTTTACGTTTCTTTTGTCGAAAGACATATTAACATATGTAACAAGTGTTGTTTTTAAGTGAATATTCATTCGATCACATCACAAACAAGTTTTCTTGAAGTCAGAACAAGCAAACATGAATCAAATCATATCGAGAGACAATTGTTTGACTATGTCCTAGGATCAATCTAGTCGATCCTGCGAGTAACCAAAGTATATTTTATAGTTTGGAGGACTAGCGGTTGTTTACCGGAAATCACCGTAAACAAATTGGCACACCCGGTGGGACAATGTCAAACAGATTGTTATTAATTGATTGTTTTGTTTTGTCTAGAAAATATCAAGACCTTGTATGAACCTTAGGAACGGTAAATTAACCAACAGTGCACAACCGATTCCTAAACGAAGGTACAACAAGAAAATGGTCAATGCGGCCAGTGGAGGGGGAGATCAAGATCCCCCACAGGGGTCAGGAACAGTAGCGGCAAATTCCACGCACGTTTCGACTTCTACTCCAAAGGCGCAGGATATACCGGTTTTGACAGGATCCGGACCCATAAGTAGTTCCCAGGCTATACCCGAGAATACTTCAGGGACAACAGGGACTGTTCCAATCTCGAGTTCGACTACCGTGCCTCCACTCACAGGCGTAAACGAGATACCATTTTTCTCGACAAACGCCGCAAGTCAATTATTTACCCCAGGACCATCAACCGCTTTCGAAGGTTGGAGACCTAACAACCCATATGGAATGCCATATTCATACATGGCAGGATTACGAGGAACATGTCCTACATACACTACAACTAACCCAACAGCGTTTTCGCCTAATGTCGGTTCGATAGGTCGAAGCGCACAAAACACTGGTTTCTCTGCCCAAATACCTCCCTTAACCACAAATAGTCAAGTAGCATTTCGACAGGAGATGGATGCAAGTAACCATGATATGTTAGGAGTCCTCGCTAGAGAATTGGGGTCGATTTTCAATCCATTAGTAGCAAACATTACAAGGACTAACCAAGACAATGTGGAAACATATCAAAAAATATCGTCACAAATAGGGCAAATGGAGGATTTCTTAGGAGTCCCACAACCTAGGCGAAAAAATAATCAACCCCCTTATCGAGAGGATGAACCCATTATGGAACGTGTTCAAAATACGGTTCCTCCGCCTAGAGCAACAACCGCTGATGTAGTCCCTTAGGGCAACCACCGCTGACATAGTTCCCCCACCTACAACAACAGCAATCGAAAGGAACCAAGTAATAGACCTAGAAGGTTCGAGTCAAAGGACTATTCCTGTTCGTCAGGAGATTGCGGAGGAAAGACCCAGGTTAAGGATAGTAGGTAGGAACGAACACCCAGACGAAGTAGTTCAAAGGGTTAGAAGAGAGAATATGGCCACTGAAAATAACCTAACTACCATGATAGAGAGAATTATGGCCAATAATGGCCTCAATACTGGACTTCGACGTCCAAATTATACGTCCCCCATAGCGGAATATATCATGCAAACAGAATTGCCAAGGGGTACCAAAATACCAAAATTCACTAAATTTTCAGGGGACACCAGTGAGTCAACCGTGGAACACATAGCCATATATTTGACGGAAGCCGGCGATTTAGCAGGCAACGAGGACCTTAGGATTAAATACTTCCCTAGTTCGCTAACAAAAAATGCTTTTACTTGGTTTACCACATTACCCCCAAATTCCATAGACGCATGGACACACTTGGAGAGATTATTCCATGAACAATTCTATATGGGTTAAACCAAGATAAGCCTGAAAGAATTGGCTAGCATCAAGAGGAAGTTCACAGAGCCTATAGATGATTACTTAAACAGGTTCCGTTTGATGAAATCAAGATGCTTCACGGTTGTCCCAGAACATGAATTAGTCGAGATGGCTGCAGGTGGTTTAGATTATTCAATTAGAAAGAAATTGGATACCCAATACCTAAGGGATATGGCCCAATTGGCAGACAGGGTTCGACAAGTCGAACGACTAAAAGCATAAAAGGCAAGAGCAAATAAAAGTTACAAGAAGGAGAGGGTAGCATATATTGAAGCTGAAGACGTTGACGGAGAATCTTTCAAAGATTCATACAGCGTGGAAGAGGTCGAAATAGATCTAGCTAAATTAAAAGAAGCACCGCCTTATTCTTGCAAATTGCTCACCCCTTCTAATGGAAAAAATCCAGTAGAAAACGATAAAAATGATAGATTTCCTAAGAAAACTTATACATTTGACGTCACTAAATGTGACGAAATATTTGATTTGTTAGTAAAAGATGGCCAGATGATAGTGCCTCCCAATTCCAAAATTCCTCCGTTAGAACAACGGAAGAAGCGAGGCTTTTGCAAATATCATGGTTTTTTAGGCCATAAAACCTCACAATGTTTTCTTTTCAGGGATCTAATTCAGAATGCTATCAAGGATGGACGTTTGAAATTCGCTGACAAAACCAAAAGTCATATGAAGGTTGACACAGACCCTTTGAATGTTGCTGCCACTAACCTGTGTGAACCACTTGACGTCAACATGGTGGAAGTGTCTGAAGTAGATGTTGCTGAATCGGAGATAATTTCAAATGGAAAGCAGGCTACTGAAAGCCTAAATGACAATGCAGTCTTCAACACTGATGTTGAAGAATCCTTCGATGCAGAGATGATTGAAGATCTGAAAGGAAAAACCAATGAGGCCACTGAAGACCTCTGGGCAAAACTTCAGCAGATACAGATTTCTGAAGCTCCTCCGGCAGTTGTTAACATGGTCAATATTAGGCGGCCTTTGTCTGAAATAGAAGACCTAGAAAAATGGCTGATAAGGGAGAAGGGAAACATTGAAATCCCACCAAGAGGGGAAAGCTTGAAAGATTATCTCTGGAATTGCCATGAGAAGAATGGCGGAAAAATGCTGATGTGCCCAAGGTGTTCAATCATGTTGAATCGAAGGGTTTAGGCTAATTTCGAAAGGGCCCTACGAGAAAGATTGGAACAACCCTAGAGAGGAGGAAACCTATTGCTAAAAGTGTACCCAAGGATGGAAGAAAGCTTAGTGGGTTTCTTGGTCAAATGTCACAAAGAAAACACTGAGGTTGCATTGTGCCCCAGATGTGGAGCAGTCTATGACGAATTGCTGGCACGATCATTCGAAAGGGTATATTTCTATATGGGTCGAGAAACTCAAGGGCTTCGTCCCAACCTGTATGGGTTCGATAACTGGACCCCATCGAAAAGGCCTGACAGCCCGCATCCTAGAGCTCGAAGGGTCACATTCAAAGTCTCTACAGACATACCCAGGGATAGATGGATGCAAGCTGGTGCGAGAACCAACAAATGGCGAAGTTGGGAACAAGGGGGAAGAACTGCAATGGCATATAGGAAGCAATTCCAAACCTCAAATCGAGAGATGTACAGGTTGGAGAATTACAAAGGCAAAAATCCTATGTCCAGATCCCAGTGGAGAAGGCACCAGAGGATGAAGAAGGCCCGAAGGGAATACAAACCAAGGGAGATCGGAGAGTCTAGTAGTACCCAAGTCCCAACGCTAGGGGCAAGGACAAGTACACCTCCAGTGGAACGCAAGTTGTTCGATTCTGAAAATGAGAAGGAAGAAGAAAAGATGCATTCCAGCCCTTGGAAAGAAGACGATAGAATGACAAATGATTTCGACTCAGATGGAGTGTCATCTATAAACCTCAATTGCAATGTTGTGTCAGTACTCCCTCATGAGTTTAACCAAGAAACAAAAGCTGAAGATTGCGAGGAAGCTGATATGGAAGAGATGGCCAGACACCAACCTGTGTGTTATTATGTGCTAAACAACGGGGCAGTTGAAGAGCAGAATGCCTTTTTCGAGAGGCCTGATGAAGGTATGAGAAATCATCTAAAACCACTCTACATAAGGGCTAAGATTGAAAATGTTGGCATTAACAAAGTCCTAGTAGATGGGGGGGGCAGCGGTGAACCTAATGCCCCAATATATGTTGAAGAGAATTGGTATGTTCGATACTGACATAAGGACACATAATATGGTTTTGTCTAACTACGAAGGCAAGATAGGGCAAACTCTCGGTGTCATTCAAGTGAATTTAACTGTAGGTTTGGTCACAAGGCCAACGATGTTCATGGTGATACCGGCGAAGGCAAATTACAATCTTTTGCTAGGAAGAGAATGGATCCATGGAGTTGCTGTGGTGCCTTCGACAATGCATCAAAGATTAACCATTTGGAGGGAAGATGGTATAGTAGAGAACATTGAAGGGGATCAGAGTTACTACATGGCTGAAGTTAATCAAGTCAATAAAACCAGCTTCGACAGGAATTTGGCAAACATAGGGCCTTGCCATGCTGCAGAAGATATATACACCCCAAATAAGAATGCTTTATACTATTTGTCTTTACACCCAAATGGATTCCAATGGAATAGAGAAATAATGGATGGTCTAGAAGATACCGCACCAATAGGCATTTTCCAACAATACGGCCAACAGGCTGGGACGACGACGTTGATGATGTCTGAATCATCCTTCTTCGAAAAGATTTCGGCTTACATAGCCAAGAACAAAAGAAAAACGGTTCTCGAGGCCAAATTATCAAACATGATTATTGGTGCAATTCCAAGAAAGGAAGAAACGACAGATTCTGGTACACATTCGATCCCTCAATTCCTTGAAGACACAGTTCAAGCCGAAAAGATCTCGGGTGAAGAGTTGAGTCAAAGGCTGGACGCAATCTACGACGAAGAACCCTTGGGATTCGAGAAAGACCCAATGGGGGAAAATATAAAAATGTTAGCCCAAGATCCACTCGAAGAAGTAAATCTTGGAGACGAAGATCAGAAGAGGGTAACATATGTCAGTGCAAAATTAGAGCCAGCGTTGAAATCAAGAGTCATTAAGTTATTAAAAGAAAAAAAAGATTGCTTTGCATGGGATTACGATGAGATGCCTGGTTTAAGGCGAGATTTACTCGAATTAAAGCTGCCCATAAAATAAAGGAAAAAGCCCATCAAGCAGACTCCTAGGAGGTTCGCACCAGAAATTCATTCGAAGATCAAAGTAGAGGTCGAGAGACTTCTACGATGCAAGTTCATCAGAACCACAAGGTATGTTGAATGGATCGCTAATATTGTGCCGGTTATTAAAAAGAACGGTTCATTAAGAGTATGCATAGATTTTCGTGATTTGAATGCAGCAACGCCTAAGAATGAATATCCCATGCATGTGGCAGAAATGCTAGTAGATTCAGCCGCAGGCTTCAAATATCTAAGTATGTTGGATGGATATTCTGGGTATAACCAGATCTTCATTGCAGAAGAAGATGTATCCAAAACAGCTTTTCATTGCCAGGGGCAATAGGCACCTACGAGTGGGTTGTAATGCCTTTTGGTCTAAAAAATGCTGGGGCAACTTATCAAAGAGCAATGAATTCTATATTCCATGATTTTATAGAAACTTTCATGCAAGTATACATAGATGACATTGTTGTAAAGTCTGTTTCAGATAACAGTCATCTTGACCATCTGAGCCAATCATTCGAGAGAATGAGAAAACATGGCTTAAAAATGAATCCCCTTAAATGTGCTTTCTTTGTGCAGGCTGGAGATTTCCTGGGCTTCGTAGTCCACAAAAAGGGAATAGAAATTAATCAAAATAAAACAAAGGCTATTATGGAAACAAAGCCTCCATCCACGAAGAAAGAACTACAGTCATTACTAGGAAAGATAAACTTCTTGAGAAGATTTATCTCAAACTTGAGTGGACGCACGCAAGCTTTTTCCCCCTTACTTCGACCCAAGCAAGGAAAGTTCGAATGGCGTGCTGAACATCAAGAAGCTTTTGATAAAATCAAGCAATACTTGATGCATCCACCAATATTGTCTCCCCAGATGGGAAGAAGCACATGCGCCCGTATATTTCAGCTTCAGATAATACAATAGGCAGCATGTTAGCACAAGAAGATGACAATGGTGTCGAAAGAGCTATTTATTATTTAAGTAAAGTACTCAATGATGCAGAGACTAGGTATAGCGCCTTAGAAAACTCTGCCTTTGTTTATACTTCTCTTGTATCAAACTCAAGTATTATATAAAGCCAGTTGATGTTTATGTTTCGTCTCATTGTGATGTTATTAAACATATGCTATCAAAACCAATATTGCATAGTCGAATTGGCAAATGGGCTTTAGCCCTTACTGAGTACTCTTTGATATTTCAACCTCTTAAAGCAATGAAAGGTCAGATCGTGTCAGATTTCATTGTTGACCATGCAGTGGTTGAGAACCCTCAACAATATGTAGACTTGAAGCCTTGGAAGTTATACTTCGATGGTTCGACTCATAAAGAAGGAACCGGCGTTGGAATACTGATAATTTCTCCTGATGGAATTCCAACAAAGTTCAAGTACAAGATTGAAGGTCCCTTATGCTCCAAAAACGAAGCTGAATACGAAGCACTAATCGCTGGACTTGAAGCTTTGTTAGAATTGGGGGCAACCAGAGTCGAAATTAAAGGAGACTCTGAACTAGTGATTAAGCAATTGACGAAGGAATACAAATGTATCAAAGAGAATTTGATCATGTATTTTATCATATCAAACAGGCTGCTTAAAAAATTCGAGTACGTGGATCTAAGTCATGTTTCAAGATTGAATAATCAAGAAGCAAATGATTTGGCACAGTTAGCCTCAGGATACAGAGTATCAAAAGAAAAACTAGAAGAGCTGATTGAAGTAAGAGGCAAAGCAATGGCCACGAAGCTCTCCCCAAGTGATATGGAGAATTCACAATTAGGTTTTGCTAACAAAGAGGAGTTTGAAGTTTTAAATATAGACTCTTTAGCAGACACAGATTGGAGGAGTCCAATTGTGAACTATTTAAAAGATCCTTCGACAGACACAGATAGAAAGGTAAAGTATCGAGCCTTGTCATATTTCTTGATGGGAAATGAATTGTTTAAGAAGACTCCTGAAGGAGTTTTGCTAAAGTGTCTGGGTGAAGCTGAAGCATATTTGGCTCTCTCGAATGTACATAGTGGAGCATGTGGTGCACACCAAGCAGGGCACAAAATGAAATGGCTTTTGTTTAGGTACGGAATGTATTGGCCCTCTATGTTAAAAGAATGCATAGAATTCGCTAAAGGATGTCAAGAGTGTCAAGAACATGCAGGTATTCAACATGCTCCTGCAAATGAATTAAGTTCAATAATAAAACCATGGCCTTTCAGAGGTTGCGCACTAGATTTAATTGGGGAAATTCACCCCAAATCTTCAAAAGGTCAAAGATACATCTTAGTGGGAATAGACTACTTCACAAAATGGGTCGAAGCGATACCGCTTGCAAATGTGGATCAGGAGGCTGTGATTGAGTTTATTCAAAGACACATTATATACAGATTCGGAATCCCAGAAAGTATAACCACAGATCAAGGATCAGTGTTTACTGGGCGGAAGATGCAAGATTTCGCCAAAGAAATGGGGTTCAAGTTGTTTACTTCTACACCTTACTACGCTCAGGCAAATGGACAAGTTGAAGCAGCAAATAAGATAATAATTGGTCTCATAAAGAAACACGTAGGTAAAAAATCCAAGAGTTGGCATAAAACTTTGGACCAAGCACTCTGGGCCTGTCGAACGTCGCCAAAAGAAGCCACAAACACTACACCTTTCCAATTGACGTTCGGACACAATGTAGTGCTTCTAGTTGAGATATACTTGCAATCAGTCTGAATCCAAAGACAGGCAGAAATTCCTCCAAACATATATTGGGAATTGATGATGAACGAATTGGTAGATTTAGACGAAGACAGACTTCGAGAGCTGGAGATGATAAAAAGACAAAAAGAAAGGGTGTCCAGAGCATACAATAAAAATGTGAAAGGTAAAACATTTATTAATAATGACTTAGTTTGGAAAGTTATTTTACCTATAGATCGAAAGAATCAGGAACTAGGTAAATGGTCCCCACATTGGGAAGGACCCTTTCGAATCTTAAAAGTATTCTCGAATAACGCTTACGAGATAGAAGAGTTGGCAAAAGATCGTAGGATCTTAAGAGTAAATGGAAAGTATCTGAAAAGATACAAACCAAGCATGCACGAAGTAAAAATTGCAAAAACGTAGATATTCAGAGTATACTACGTAGGCCGAAATGGTTGAACAAACACCAAAATGGCTTCGCGTTCAAGCAAGATATTTGGCAAATAAAGTAAAAAGACAAAGCAATGCCAAAATATTTTTCATTAAGAGTAGGAGAGTACATTCAATTTGGGATTGTAGATTCAGCAACTACAGAATTAAAAGCATACTATAGGCTAACAAAAGGAGCATTCAAAATTAGAAACAATAAAACTAAGACCTATAACACCTCCATCAAAAGCCTCAGACAACGCACCCTCTAGTTAATCCTTTGTTCTAAACCCTCCAAGGATAGCAGGGGCAAGCTTTCTGCTTCGAACATGTCTAGAGATCCCGACCTACGCATTATTCTCACTATCCCCTTTTTGAGAAACATGTAGGACAACAATCTTCCATAAGGAAGGCATGTCACTACACCTTGACGAGAGGCAGCCATAGAAACAGCTTCGACAAGCTGTTTAAAGATCAGTAGAGTAAAGTTGATTCTATTTCCCCGGAGGGCACAGAGTATGAACTCCAGATCCTCCATCATGATGCTGTCTAGATCATGGTTTCATGGACGAAAGTTGCCCACTAAAAGCTGGTGCCAAATCCTAATGACTTTAGCGCTAAAGGGGTCATTGTCCATGAGGTCCCTTAACGTAACATAGGTAGTCATGTTGATGGTGTTGTCATCAAACGCTTCCCCAAGATTGTTACATCTCAGTAGGTCAGAAATGGTTGAAGAAGTGATGGTAATGTGAGCCCTTCGAACCTCAGACACGATGGTGGTTCTCCCTTCTGGATCTATGCGCAGGGACGCAAACATCCAGAAATCTGCTAACATGTTAGGATAAACAGATCCCTCCAGGATTTCGTGATAGAACTAGAGTTGTTGGTTGGCAAAGAGCGCGCTGATACTGATGTGGTTCTCATCAAACTCTTCCTCAGAAAGTTTGAATTCCTTTTTGATGCAGGATTTAATGGTAGCATAAGTCAAGGGTTGCGCCATTTGAGAAAGAGAATGCAAAAGATTTTATCAAACTCTATATTTGAAAGAATGTAAGGAGAAGAGAGCAAACTTTGATAAGAGTTTCGGGAAAGTATGAAGAAAGGAGTAGAATGCTAACGCTTTATATAGAATACGTTGGCCATAAAACAACGGCTCATTTATTAGTGTTGATTGGACTGCGTTTGGTATCCCCAAGAGAAGTTATGGCCTCCGCCGTTTCCCGCCTTGGAAGTTGAAGTGTAATCATGTTGAAAACTGATACACGCACGTCTCAAATAGACGTTTTGAAAAAGGTGATGTCATCATTTAATGATGGTTACGACTAAGGGAAGTGGAAACGTCAAGTCTAGGCGTGAGAGGCTGCGAAGAGTAATCATGTCACGTGGGTACATTATTAAAATCATTATGATAATAAAAATAATTTTGGCAATTTTTAGGAATTGCTAAAACGCTACTCATGACAACGGCAGAATTAGATGTATAGAAGATTGAAAGACAAATTGCATATATATTCCTGAGAAAGTTTGATTACAAAATAAACTAAGTGCGGAACACAAAAGGGCAATGCAAGGTTTAAAGTAACTAATTAAAGTCCCTAGGAAGATTATCTTTCATCTTCGAATATTGAGTTTCCCATAAAGACATATGACGTTCAATTAATGCTCGTTGTCTTTTCAGTTCTTCGATCTCTGGAAAGTTGCAAGAAATTCGTCTGTCATTCGAAAAGGCAGACATTTACCTCGAAGATTGTCAAGATCAATGTTTAGACTTAAGGTTTTGAGATCAGAAGTAGCTGTGCCAGCATCGTCCTACATTTACAAGGTAAGATGTGAACTTAATCATTAGAATTTGAAAAAATGATTATGTTGTGAAATCCAAATACCTTGGTTGGAACATTATCTGGGCTTGAGTTGTGGCTCTCCACAATGGGGATAGTACTAGCAGCCTTTAAGGGTGATTCGTCAGAAGATACCTTGTCACCCGATGAAGTAAGTTTCGAAGTCCCAGATCCCTTTCCTTTGGCTGAAGGGGTGGCAGCTTTCTGTCTTTTCTTCAGTGCTTGTCTAGTATGAGGAGGAGATTTATCTTCGTCATCTGAAGCAGCTGTTTGAGGAACTTTTCGCTTCGAAGATGCTGGAGGTTTCGAGCTCTGAAATACACATTAAAACCAAGTGAGCAATATTCATAAAATTTCACAAGTTAAAATATAAGGTATGTATGTACCGTGGGGTTGTTTCCTCCCAGTAAAGGACCCATGAAAGCATGAGTTTTTCCAGAAAGTTCAAAAGGGATGATTACCTGAGAAGCATAGATGGCGCACGTCTCTGCAGCATATGGGTCTGGAATGTGTTCTTGATTCCCTACTTGTGTAGGATTTTGAAGTTTCTGAATGGGTTGGAGAGCATTTGAAGAAGACGCCATGAGTAAATTTGATTTGAGGAATGGGTTAAGTGTAACCGAAGAGGATTTTCTTTTCTGTGAAGAAAGTAGGAAAATAGAAGTGAAAGTTATGAGAGGGTAGAAGTTCAAGTATTTAAAGGTTTAACGGAAACCCTTTCAAATCTTTTGGGTAAAAGTCAAAAGAAATGCGGCAGACGTTGATTTAATCCAACGGCGGTCGAATAATTATTAGCCTTACTCCTAGTATATAGGAGTAATGATCATGAAGTAATGCCAGAACGTGGGAATGTAAGTTCTGAGAAGACATCTTTGAAAATGACAAGACGTTTTGAAAGTGGAGTCATAAATGATTATGACGTTAGTCAGTTGTCTTGGAACTCTAAGAAGTGAGTAAAACGAAATCTCATCATGACAAGAAACGCCTATTTCTCTTGTTTTCGAAACAGGCATTTATTGGGGGCAATTTGTTGGCTGAAGATTTCGTTTAGAAAGAATGTTCTTTGAAGAATTAGAATTCGAAGGAAGATGGTTACTGATGACCATTTCTGAGATTAAAAATGGCTACTGATGGCCATGTTTCGAGAATGATTGTTTGAGTTGGAACGAAGATAGTTAGAATTGGAGCTAATTCGAAGAGGGTTATCTTTGAGACTTAAATGTTTTACGAAATACGTAAGGTACTGAGGCTGAACGTGTTTTCGTGGCATTCTCGGTTCTGATCACGTTGCCACGCGTCGAAAGAAGATTCAGGCGGGAGGATTTGAATTTCGAAGTAGTCTGTGTAACCGCACAAGGACAGATGGCATCCCAGGGATTCTTGTGAGCAACGTGGCATCAGATTAGTGTAGGACCGTTAGGGTCGAAATTAGTATAAATAAGGGTCTTAATGTTAGGATTCCGTGTGTTCATTTTGTACAAATCACTCACAAATCACTCAAGTATCAAGTGTTTAGAGAACGAGTTCGCTGAGAAATGTACGTATGACACCAACACCATTTTAAATACACTTGTATCTTTCTTTATTCAAGTATCTTTCCATTCCTTTTATTTTTCTTTGTTTAACTTTCATTTCGAAGCACTTTACATTTCTGCATTTTTACATTCTTGCACGTTATATTTTTGCACTTTACATTCCTGCAATTTACATGCTTTTGTTTACGTTTCTTTTGTCGAAAGACATATTAACATATGTAACAAGTGTTGTTTTTAAGTGAATATTCATTCGATCACATCACAAACAAGTTTTCTTGAAGTCAGAACAAGCAAACATGAATCAAATCATATCGAGAGACAATTGTTTGACTATGTCCTAGGATCAATCTAGTCGATCCTGCGAGTAACCAAAGTATATTTTATAGTTTGGAGGACTAGCGGTTGTTTACCGAAAATCACCGTAAACACACCCTCTCTTTACTAACACAACATCAAGCCCACTTACTTCTTTTACAATTTTTCCAATTAATCTGATTAATTAATTAACTCCAATAATTAATTTTAAATTCCAATTAATTAATAAATAAAAAATATGGGGTGTTACAGCAAACCAACCGTTGTTAATCTATTTTTTTTAATTTTATTTATTACTTAATTTATTGTACATAGTTAATTTTTGTTACACATCATTTTGATAGGTTGATCTAAAATAATAAATTTTGTTTTTCTTTCTTCTAATACAACGGTTAATGATATTTTATAATAAACATTTTATGTAATGGTTAAACATATTTATTTTGAAGGAGTGTATATGAAATGGGTGTTCAAATCGTATAATATTAAAAATGAAGACAATATCAAAAGTATCATTTAAGATGAAGCAACTATCTTATTTTGGTATAATGTTACAAATGAAGACAATATCAAAAGTATCATTTCAGGCGAAGCAACAATTATATTTTGGTATGTGGAACTATAAATTTAGTTTGTTTTGTGGAACTATAAATTTAGTTTGTTTTGTGGAACTATAAATTCAATTAGAAATATAGAACTTTTATATACTTAGTATGACAATGGATGGCAAAGCCCTTCCAATTAGTATCCCTAATCCAAGTGCTCTTAGGTATATTTAAATATATAATAATGCTATTTGTACACCAAAGTGTACACCTACACCGTATGTACGGACGTTACTGTTCATGTACGGACAGTACTATTCATCATCCGTACATGAACAGTGCAATATTATATTAATTTTTTTAAAATATTATTTTTTTTAAAAATATTTTTTTTTATGTTTTTTAAAAAAATATTTGACAATACCTGCGGATTAATTTCCGGATTTACCTATGGATTTGATAATACCTGCGGATTTTACTTGCGGATTTGACAATACCTGCGGATTTACTTACGGATTTACCTACGAATTTGACAATACCTGCGGATTTACTTGCGAATTTACCTACAAATTTAGGTAAATCCGCAGGTAATTTCAAATGCAGGTAAATCCGGAAGTAAATCTGCAGGTATTGTCAAATATTTTTTTAAAACATATAAAAAAAATATTTTTTAAAAAAATAATATTTTAAAAAATAAATAAAAAACGTAAAAAAAATATTAATATAATATTGCACTGTTCATGTACGGACGGTGAATAGTACCGTCCGTACATGAACAGTGCCGTCTGTACATACACCAATACGGTGTAGGTGTATACACATAGCATTGCTGTTAAATATAATAGTATCCTAAAAGCTTTATTGTAAGAAAAAATATTTTTTTCATATATTTAATTTTATAGTCGTACTTATCAATTATTTTCTATTGAATTTAGATATAGTGCTATAAATACATTTAATAACAATTTATGTTTAGGAAAGAAAATATATTTATGACAATTAAATTGATATTTATATTTAAATTTATTTTAGGTGAAAGTTAAAATTTTGAGGTGGTGATAATTTCTCACGTGTCTCGCAATTTTAGGTGAGAGTTAAACTTAGACGGATCATGGAGCTCATGTGATAATTTTAGGTGAAAGTTAAACTTCGACGGATTATGCAGCTCATGGGGATTTTGAGGTGGTGGTAATTTCTCATGTGTCTCAGAATGCAAATGCTTGCGCTAATTGTTTTGTATTAACTTAATATTAAAATTGATACATTAAAACACATACTTCATTAAAATTGTGACACATTATTATTATTTCTATTCTTAGTTATAATACTCTTTTTGAATATATATCTTTTTAAAATATAAAACTTTAAAACTTATTATTATTTTGTGAAATATATTTCTTATTAATACATTTAATTTGTTTTTAAATATAAAAACGTCATAATTAAATATATTTATATTCAAATGATAACTTAGTAATAATTATATTATACAATCACACACATTAATCACACTATAAATATTATTTAATATACATAAAAAAATGTCACTATTTTATAATTAAGGTTACATGATGTATTTTATAACTAAATATACATAAAAAAAATGTCTATTGCGCCTCTCTTAATATAGAGAGTTCCAATGCCCTCCATCAAGTGTTATATATATTTGACTCAGAAAGTACTGTCATAAAACTTGGAACCAATTAGCTTAAAAATTCAGTAGAATAACAACTTGTTGCGGAACTTCCAATAACAAACTTATTGCATGTGAAAACTCATACTGAAAGTGCAAAAAACTAAGAAATCATTTATTCATTATAATATGATAATAACCCTAAATCTACAGATTCATCCATTTTGTTACTCAGCAGAGACATAAGAGCCTTGTGCATATTATCATGCTCCACAAACTCTAATAAATGATTTAAACCAAAAAAAAAAACATCATAATCAAGTCCATATTCTAAAAGAATGTAACATCCTAAAAAAATCAAAACTTACCAAAAAAGAGGCCGCCCTCTTATCACTTGTACCTGAACCTGTTCAACAACATAAAAAATTGTAAAAATACAAACCTTAAAGCATACGAAAAAAACAACAAAGAAAGCATACCAACCAATATATTCATTATCTGTGAATCATACATGACATACCCCAAGTTTTTCAGCAAGTGTCATACCAAACTGTTCAGGAAAAGAACCTGAAGAACTTAGGAATGAGCTGTGCAGTGACCTGTTTCTATGATTCCCTGGAAATCCCTAACGATTTTCAAAATAAACATGAAAATCAAACAATCAAATGAAACCTTTACAATTTAAACATAAAACCTTGATTAAGTTCAAGTAATATAGATATCATGCCACTGAGTTTCAGTTTCATAGAGATCAATCAGATGAAGCATATTGCTTTTTTGAATCAAATACTTTCTCCAATTCATGCAAAGAGATATCCCATAGAAATATAAGAAAAAGCTTTTCAAAATTGTATCCCATAGAACCTTCAAAAAACCAAAAACATATATTAGTAATTGAAACCCGTTTTCATCTAGAACAAACTAAGAACATCTGTAACCGTGAAGCCCACAGATTTTACCTGCATCAAAATCCATAAAACCCGTCATCTAAAAATTAAATCAAAATTTTACGATTCAAAACAACTAACAAAAATATTTGCATACCATGGTTAGGGTTAAAGGTGGTTCAATGTCAAAGGTTTTAAAACGGATGTTTCTTGTTGAATCTATGAGGTGGGAGAAGCCATTGGTGGTGATGTTGTGCCGATTTTCGCCTGTGAGGTGAATATATAGTCAGCCTCATGTTGTGGATATTAAGGTTTATGGAAAAGTGGTGGAATTTAATGGAGATAGGAAGTTGTGTGAATCTGAAAACGTCGTTTGGGATTCTTGAGATATTTGTGAAACTTCTCTCTCCATTCATGTACTTGCAGAGGATATGGAGAGTTTGTGTTGAAGAATTGAATTTAGGGTATTGAATTGTTTAGTGGGCATTCAAAGAACAAATAAAATCACTCTCTCCATTCATTTACATGCAGAGAATATGGAGAGTTTGTGTTGAAGAATTGAATTTAGGGTATTGAATTGTTTAGTGGGCATTCAAAGAATAAATAAAATTAATATAGAATAATATTAGAATAAATAAATCAAATAATGCTTGCATAAGTGAACGTGCAGTATCATTAATTTTGTGGTGATAGCATTTTAAGTGGACAAATAATGGGTGCATTTAAAGAATTTAAACGAATAAAAAAATAAAAAATTTGGGTTTTATGTTTTTTTGGTAGTGGAGGGTTTTGTGTTTTCAAAAACGTAAAATATATCGATCCAAATTATAGAATAACTTTGTGTATTCAAATTAACATTTAATAGGAGTTATTAGGGTTTTGTAATTTGTGTAAATAAATAACTAAAAATTAAAATAAAATACCAACAAAAATTAAGAGAGCGACACATCAGCAGCAATAAATGTCAAATCAATAATATTGAGTTATTTTGTTAAAAGTCTTTTTTACCTATGGAATTAGAAAAGTTTTAGTACTTTTATTAGAGGGCTTTAAGTGGAATTTCCAGGTACTTTTGCTTTTATATATTAATAATAGATAATAATAATAGATAATAGATTAAAAACAAAATTTGGTAATTTATTGGAAAAAAAACATATTTAATTTTAAATTTTAAATGTTAATTATTTAAAAAAATCCTTTGAATGTATGTCTTCTAGATATATTAACATGTATACATTTTAACCTTAAAAAGAAATTCATTAAAATTTTTAAATATGATATTTTTAATATAATACTTTTAACCTGTTCTTTTGTATATATATATATATTATTTTAAAAAGTTCATGAAAAATTCAAAATATATATTAAAATAACATAAATTTTCAAAATGTCAAATAACACAATATAAATATTTGTAAAATATATTATAAAAATTAACATACAGTTTTTTTCCACATAATTTAATTAAATATAAATTTATAAAATTTACATACTTAATACAGAAAATTAATCTTTTATTTAAATTAAACTAAGTAATAATTTTTTATATATTAATAACCACACGTCACAAGAGGAATCTTTTCCTTTTCGAACTATATATATGATAAATAAGTACACCATTACACTAACACATAACCTTCGGATTTGACTCACCAAAACCGTGTCTGAATTCCATGACCCAATCCATGGAGGCGCTCCGATTATCCACCGCTCAACCTCACTTACCACTCCTCCGTCGCCACCGTCACCACCACCACGGAATGCAGCGTACTTCTCTTCAACCTAACCCTTGCTTCAAGCCTTTCGTTACCCCCGCGCTCTCCAAACCCGTGGAAGCAGTTCCCTCTCCTTTACTCTCTCCCGTTGAGCCGCCACTGGCTCCTCCTCTTCCTCCGCCCTTCAAGGCTTCGACTGCTTCACTTCAGTACCCTCCCGGTTACGTCGGAGCGGTTCCTGACCGGGCGCGCTCCGATGAAGGAGATGCGTTGGTTAGTCCTATGGACTATTTGACCAGTATACTCACTTCTAAGGTCTATGATGTTGCTAAAGAGTCTCCTCTTGAGTTTGCGCCGAAGCTTTCTGAACGAATTGGTGCTAACATTTGGCTTAAGCGGGAGGATCTTCAACCTGTAAGGATCGTCAAGTTTTTCATTTATGAACTGTTTTTCTTTTATGGTTATGTTCTCGTTGTTATGATTATCTTTGTAGCACCTCTGAAAAAAGTTCCATCAGTGTAGGTGTCTGTCAACACTTGTGATTAGTTTTAGTGTCTGTAGAGCTTCATAAATTATTATTATTAATTTTTTTGTTGGTATTTGTGTTGATCATTTAGCTATAGGGTATGTTGCTTATGAAGTTGTGGATTGTGTGATAGGTATTCTCATTTAAGCTTCGTGGAGCTTATAATATGATGGCTAAACTTCCTGAGGAAGTCTTGGAGAAAGGGGTTATATGTTCTTCTGCTGGAAATCATGCTCAAGGAGTTGCCTTGTCTGCCAAGAGATTGAATTGCAACGCTGTTATTGCTATGCCCGTTACCACGCCCGACATCAAGGTTTTCATTTATTTACTTTTCATGCTTTGTTTGTTTTTGGTCTAATAGCTTAGAATCTGGAATTTCACCTCTTAAAGGTGAATGAGTGGGATGTTGTAGGTTCGAGTTCGGGAATGAGTTCTCTCCCATGGAATATACATATAGTGGAATTTCAACCACATGATGAAAAGTCAAGCATACATAAAATATAAAAGTATGAAATTTCAAGGGTGTGAATGGACAGTGCTCTCCCTCCAGCCAAATTCATACCAGAGGGAATCTTTTCCCGTTCGGTCCCACGCCTCTGTAGTCGGATGTCTTTGCACAGGTGTCAACTGAGCTGGTTTAACAAGACAATAAGTTGTAACGATGCCTTGTTTTTTTCTAACCACGTGTTTAATGAGTTGGTTTAGATCGAATAGATCTGAATTACTTGAGTTTGATTCCTAGGTGAAACAATCATTGGCTGTATTTTACTAAGGTCCCATTCCCTTAATATTCGGAGGGATAGAACCAGAAAAGCTACATTGTTTGTTTCTTGTAATATCTTGATGAAAAAAAATTAATGTGGTCAATTAAGTTATGCGCTTTTGTTATTTTTTACCTTTGCAGTGGAAATCTGTGGAGAGACTGGGTGCTACTGTTGTCCTTATTGGGGATTCCTATGACGAAGCACAAGCTTATGCTAAGAAGCGTGCTATAGAAGAGGGTCGTACATTCATACCTCCTTTTGATCATCCTGATGTCATTATGGGTCAGGGAACTGTTGGGATGGAAATTGTGCGTCAAATGAAGGGTCCAGTTCATGCAATTTTTGTGCCTGTGGGAGGTGGTGGTCTCATTGCTGGTATTGCCGCTTACGTGAAGAGGATTAATCCAGAGGTTTGTTTGCTTGCGTGATATTTTGCCTTTGTTCACTTGGAAAAGTTGAGTAGTTAACTGACTTCTGACATTTTTAATGCAAACAGGTTAAAATTATTGGGGTGGAACCCACTGATGCAAATGCAATGGCTTTGTCACTTCATCATGGCCACAGAGTGATTTTGGACCAGGTTGGAGGATTTGCAGATGGTGTGGCTGTTAAAGAGGTCGGTGTAGAAACTTTTCGCTTGTGCAAAGAGTTGGTCGATGGTGTTGTTCTTGTAAGCCGTGATGCAATTTGTGCATCGATAAAGGTGAGATGCCCTTTCCCTTGTGAAAGTTTGCTATCAGAATCTCATATGCTGTAGACAGATTCCACACACTTGCACATCACCGTAATGTATGGTAACTACCTCTCTAGTTTTATGAAAAATATAATCGAGAAATTCTTAATTTATTTTCAAATGAAATTTAAATTCGTGTTCTTATCGTTTTGATGCCGGATTAAGTTTTCATTCCCGTCTATGTTTCTTAACAGTTTACAGCCGATCATAAGTTTGACCAAATTGGTTAAGAAATCAGATTTGCTTGACGATTTGTGAGTCAGCTAGCAATAAGAAATCTTGAATTGATTGGTGGAGTAGTATTTTTCATATAATAGCTCGAACTAGAATAACTTTCCAAACTCTTTCTAGTTGTGTAATCAAAGAATTA
Organism: Vicia villosa; assembly: GCF_029867415.1. Classification (NCBI taxonomy): domain Eukaryota; kingdom Viridiplantae; phylum Streptophyta; class Magnoliopsida; order Fabales; family Fabaceae; genus Vicia; species Vicia villosa. The sequence continues at coordinate 172,801,532 of NC_081180.1, forward strand.
TTAAATGCTTTATCTGTTTAAGTGTAGCTGTTGAGTTTGTAAGTTGTCATTCGTCCAAGTGTAGCTGTTTTGTTTATATCCATAAGAATTGTAACTTATTTTTCTACGTAGACCTTTGAATGTTTGTACATTGAACGAAAAGCACCACATGTTGTTTAGGACTTTAAAGTTTTAAGGCATGGCACTGATTAAGCTTGTTGCAGGACATGTTTGAGGAAAAAAGGAGCATACTAGAACCCGCAGGCGCTCTTGCTCTTGCTGGAGCTGAGGCTTACTGCAAGTATTATGGGCTCAAGGGGGAAAATGTTATAGCAATAACCTCCGGAGCAAACATGAACTTTGATAAACTTAGGACAGTAACTGAACTTGCTAATGTCGGTCGTAAACAAGAAGCTTTGCTGTTAACTGTTTTGCGTGAGGAGCCTGGTAGTTTCAAACAGTTTTGTCAATTGGTATGTTTCAACGACTTCACTGTTATTTTTCTTTTAACAGAGTTGAACTGATTTTCTTCTGGCCTTGGCAGGTGGGGCCGATGAATATCACAGAATTCAAATACAGATATAATTCCGAGAAGAAAGCTATTGTCCTTTACAGGTAAGATCATAGAAATGGATGAAATGCCCTGTTTATACGTTGATAACAAGTCTTATGCCAACTCGATAATATTTTATTATTCATTCTGTTTATATGCAGTGTTGGGATTCACACACCGTCCGAGCTAAAAAAAATGCAAGAGAGAATGGAATCTTCTCAGCTTGTAACTCACAATCTCTCAGATGTTGACTTGGTGAAAGATCATTTGCGACACATGGTAAATTGGTTTCACACTAAAAACATGACAAATAGCTGCTCCATTTGATTTAGTGGTCTTAAACTGTTTACTACTCGTATCCCAATAACCGACTGATCCTGTTTTTGTATTTGACTAAGCAAGCTTACTTTGTTTTGAAAACATTTTTCAGATGGGAGCCCGACCGGATATTCAGAACGAAGTTCTTTGTCGTTTTACCTTTCCAGAAAGACCTGGTGCCTTGATGAAATTTTTGGACTCCTTCAGTCCACGATGGAATATCAGTTTATTCCATTACCGTGCACAGGTGAGAATTTGCGACATTCTATTCTTCTAGTCAACTCCTTCATGTGTACTTGTTTATTCTTTTCGCCGTCGAATGCAATCTAATGGAGTACTTGTGCTTGATGTGGCTAACAGGGTGAAACTGGAGCAAATGTATTAGTTGGAATTCAGGTTCCAAGCAATGAGATGGATGAATTCCATGACAGTGCCAACAAACTTGGGTATGATTATAAAGTGGTGATTGATGACCTTTTCTTCCAGCTTTTAATGCATTGATTTTGAATATTTTAAAGGCACTTGTCATCAAAATTACTACCCTAAATTTTATTGTGTTTCTATGTAGATATAAGTTATCTAAATTTTGAGTTAACTACTCAAGTTCTATGTTTTAAAATTTGAATTTGAAATTTTGTGCTTTTAAGAGAAAATCTGTACAAAAAAATGCCTGATTGAAATTGCTAGTTAATTTTGAGGTTTTCTTTAATTCTGGTGTATATTTAAATCAGGTTTTAATTTGAAAAATTATTGAGTAGTTAAGCAAAATTTTGTCTAGAAAAACTTCTGACCAAAATATGTAGTTACCCTTATTATACTGTTTTAATATTATATGATGGAACAAAATAAAATCATCATTACATGGTTTGGAAAGTCATATAATGAAATGAATTACACATTTTTTGCTCCATTTTTACCCTTATTTTATGAAAAACACAAATTTCACTGAACTGAATTTTGCAAGCTAGGCTAAACTCCAATACCAAGGTTTTCTAATACTTTTGAAGAAGTCTAGTTTCTTTTTTGGGGTCAAAATTGCACAATCGAACTTAAAAGTGCTTTATGAAGTAGCAGAATATGTTCCATTTGTTTAGGTTATAATAAATTATAATTGGTATTTCAATTTAAAATTCTTAAAGAATTAATTTGTCTGTTTGCTTAAACCTTAGAATATCTATATGATTTTTTTTTTTTAATTTTTGTGTCTTTGTAAGTTTTTTTTAAAATAAATATTTTTTATGGTGAAAACGGAAAAACTATTTTGACTAATTTTTAAAATTTTATTTTTTAAATAAGAGATAAAAAAGTACAATTTATGGTGAATATATTTGTCTACTATATTCATGAAAGTTATTCAACATGTATAGCTCTTTAATTTCAAATATTTTTCAATTGTAGTCAATGTTTATATTAAAATTTTCCAAAGAATTTTAAAAATACAATTTTTATTTTAATCATTAACAAACTGGTCAAACTTTTATGTGAAAAATGAAACTACTTGAGACTTCCAAACCACATTATGCAATTCAGGGGGCCGGATTCGGGTGATGAAAAAAATAAAAATTATTCTTACAAATTATGTTGATAGTTTGAAAACTATTTTAATTAGCTTCAATAGAAATCTTTTTCTTAAATTTTTAAATAATTTTATTTTCATTAGAAATACTTTATTTTAATCTAGGTTTAAATATATTTTTGATCCTTATAAAAAAAATAATATATTTTAATCCCTACAAAATTATTATGCATGTAATTTTAGTCTCTTATGTTAAATCAACGTGTATTTTTTATTGAATATTTTGAAGACATATTTAGAACGTTATAAAAAGTTCTTTTGAAAAAAAAAACTCAAAATTTGATTTTAAGTTGAAGTTCTTATTACTTTAATCATTATTTTTTGAAATTTAAAAAATTCACATTTAATTCTTCTTATTTTAAAAAATTTTAAAATTTGATAAAAAATATTTTATTGTATTTTAAATATATATGAAAAAAATTATTTAAAAATTTGAAAGTTTACGGATTATTCAACAATTTTTAAAATTTTAGAAAATACAAAGACTAAAACTGCATACATAATTTTGTAGGGATTAAAATATATTATTTTTTAATAGAGATTAAAAATTGAAGTTGAAATATTTATAGGAGTCAAAAATATATTTGACCTTTTAATTTATATCAAATGACACTGAATGCAACTGGTTGTTTTCTTTTGTAATATATTTTAAATAAAGTATTTTTTTATTTATAAACATTGGTTATAATTAATATATTTTCAATTTAAACTTCTATAATAATTAATATTAATTTTTTTAAATCTTAGAAAGATTACATCATCAATACAATTTCAAAAGTCTTTACAAAAACAAAAGTTAAAATTTGTATTAAATAAAGACTTCTAAGGTTTTAGGAAGATTTTGACAAGTTATTCAAATTCAACCTATGGTATTGTAATTCTCAAAATATTAAAAAAATGTTGTTATAAATATTAATTTATTATTTTATTTAAAATTATTTCAAAAATAATTAAAATTTTATTTATTTTTCCTCCACTCGGTTGTCTTCTTCAAAAGCTCTATCATTTTGTCTTGTATCAACTCTTAAACAAATTTTTATTATATTTTGAAAAAAAATTAAGAATAAATTTAAATGATACTTTTTTTTTTAGTTTTTGAAATCGAATCTAAATAATATTTTTTCTACTCTTTTGATTAAAAATTTACATATTTGTTTAAAATATTTAAAATCTTAAATACAGACGGGTATCTAGCTATAATAAATTAGGGGGATATTTGCTCCACTTAAAATTTTCATGAGTAGCTATTGAATAAATATAAATATATTTTTTATTTCTACTAAAATAAAGTTTTGTCCTACTAAGCTAAATAGTGATCCATTAACATAGTGGAGGAAATAGAAAACAAATTTTATCTCGATTAGTGTAGTTACCTTTAAGGATGAATCAAAAATCTAATCTTTTAACATATTGGAGGAAATAGAAATCATATTTATCTTCAACAATGTATGATAGAATGATTGATTAGTGACATATGTGGTTGTTATTTTTTCAGATTGAATATTTTTTTATAGTGTTGCAAAATAAAAAAGATCAAGTATAAAATAATGAAAAAAATGTTTTATAATTGATTTTTGTTTTTTTATAGGTACAATCAATTGGAAGTAAATTCCTATTTGAAATATTATTGGGCATTAAACATAAACGGCTCTCACAACAATAATTTCAATATTATTCAGCACATACTGTGAGAACTACTATAAAACTGATTTTATCGATAATTGTCTTAAAAAATTGATATTTATCGATAAAATTAGAGTATAAAAATAAAGTTGACAGGGAAATAAAAGAAAGAATCCATGTGTTTGTGCTTCCAACTTTTTGTTGTAAGTATCATAATCTGTCACCAATAAATTTAGTCATTTATCAGCTACATTAGAATTTTCCCTTTTAAGTCATGTTAAACTTCAATCACTATCTTTCTTTATGTAAATCCAATAATTTTTTATTTGACTATTTGATGGCTTGAATCAATTTCTAAAGTGAACCTACAACATCTCATCAATTTGTTAGTCACGTTTTTATGTTCTTTTGAATAGTTTTGGCATTCTTAACACATAAAATCATTTCATTCATCTAGTAACATTGCAATCATTTTGTTAAAGTCTTTTTGTCAATTCATTTTAGTAATGAGTTTAATTTGTTGTTTTTTTATTTATATAAAAAATATATCAATTCTTTAAAATATATAAAAAAAAATTACTTAAAGGCATTCCAATTTACGAGCAAGACTTCTATGGACACAATCACAAATGTTTTTGAATTTGGATACACTCACATTACATACATACGATAAGATGTATGATTTAACGATGTTTTCTATTTTTCTATATTGATTGTATGAGTGTGCTTAAATTTGAATCATTTGGGTTTGTGACCGTATAAGTCTAACCTTTTTCCTTGACGCTAAGATAGTTGAAGTTCTAGATTGTTGAGATAGACTACTTTACGAAGTGGATATAGTTGGATGTTGTCTCCAAAATTATGACACAAATGGTTCGACTTTTCTATTGGTAACGACACTCAATTTTCTAGTTCGATTGTGGTAGAATTTGCCATCACCTGGGATACAAACGAGATTCATCTCAGCCGGTCACCCGCAAGCCAATAGACATGTAGAGTTAACAAATAAAATTAAACTAAGCAGGATAAAAAAAAGCTAGGTGACGCGAATAGTCTAAAGCTGAGTAACTTCACGAGGTCTTATGGTCATATCACACCACCCCCATTCTACTATCAAGGAAACACATTTACTATGGTCTACGATGGTGATGTCATTGTGCTAGTCAAAATTGGCACACCCACTTGGAAGCGTGCAACATTCAATGAAGAGGAGAACGAGACAAAACTTTGATGCACAACTAACTTGATTGACGAAACTAGTGAGATCGTTCATATCAGGGAGTTCATCACTAAATAAAGGGCCGCCATAAGGTATAATCGGAAGGTAGTCCCAAGGGAGATGTATGAGGGAGACTTGGTACACATACAAATGGCCATACCTACCTTGTATTAGGAAAATTGTTATCCAACTAGGAAGGTCCGTATGAGATATACTAGAAGCTACTATACGGTGCCTATAATATCAAAGTACTGGACAAAGAGTTGATCTCTAGAACCTGAAACCCAGTTAATTTTAGATACTATTATAGTTCGTGATTTAGATGTTTCTTATTGATTAGGGCGAGGACCTCAACCTGCGATTGTATTTTCTTAAAGATTTTGTCATAAAAAGTATTCAAGGTAGGTTGGAGTCTTTTCCTTGCATGGGCGGAGGTTTTAACGAGGCACCCTGTCTTCTTGGCTATTTTATTTCTACATGTTAGATTTCTACGCTGAACCTTCATTAAAGGTTCCTTGTCGCCCTACGAGGAAATATACGTTGGATCTTCACTAAAGGATCTTTGTTATCCTAAAGGTAATATATGCCCGAGCTTAACTAAAGGATCTTTTTTGTCCTGTGAGGCAATATACGTTGGAAATTCACTGAAGGATCCTTGCCTCCATGTGAATTAACACATGTAGGATCATTATTAAAGGATCCTTTCCTCCATATGAGGATATACAAGTTGGAACTTCACTGAAGGATCTTTGCTGCTCTATGAGGAAATACACGTTAGACCTTTATTAAGGATCCTTGTTTCTCTATGAAGCAATATACATTGGACCTTCACTAATGGATCCTTGGTTCCTTATGAGGTAATACACGTCGGATCTTCAGTGAAGGATCCTTTCTGCCATAAAAGATAATACACGCAGAATCTTCATTAAAGGATCAACAACCAACAAACTCTACACTTTAAAGGTTCGCTTCAAACAAAAACTTTGTGCAAATAAGGCAACATAAAAATTTGAGATTAGTGGGAAAACTACGAAAAATTCAAGCAACATGAAATTAATTAGAGGTTAAGAATCTACAAAACTTAGAGAGCATGGTTAATAATGGGTTTAAACGATTAGGAATACGAAAAGGAGAATTTAGTGTATATCCCAAAACAATGCATGAGGGACTCTCCCTCTAGAGTATCCCTTGATGGACTCGCTCTTAGCTTTGCCTAAGGGACTCAGCCATATGTCTCCTGGGGAACCTGCAAAATCTTTAAAACGACAATATGATCGAGTTAAATCACTTCGTCCTTTTTAAGGCCTATTGCTTAAGGGACCTCAGACCAGGATAATTTCTTGGGCCTAAAAGAGGAATGGTCCATGATAGAACTAAGGGGAGAATGGCCTCGTACAATATCATCATTCAATCACAACAAAATTCATCGTATTTCATACGACAGTGATACACAAGGCATACGCCTCCGAAAGAAAAATATCATTTCCATTATCAAAATATCATTATAATAAAGAGAATATTTTTAGCTTTCCAATGGTCCAAACGGACATCCGAGTCAAAAATTATTAATTTTCAAAGTTTAAAAAAACTACCAGCTTCAGTAAGATAACCGGTTACCTCAAATGATGTAACCGGTTACATCACATTCTTTCGCCTCTGTTACACAACTTTTGGACCATGTAATCGGTTACCTCAAAGGATGTAACCGATTACATCACTTTTTCACTGCCAATATTTGTAAAATTTAACGATGTAACCGGTTACCCCAAATGATGTAACCGGTTACCCCAAATGATGTAACCAGTTACATCACTGAAACAGAGCCAATATCCTGCAATTTTTCTACTACATGATTTTTCCTCTTAGACCCAAAATTCCAGTTTGTAACCCCAATAAAACCAGTCCAATTGCACAATTTATAACACATACAATACACTATATTCCTAACCAAATTATCACATCAATTTCATCATTCGTATTTAATTATAAGGATTAATCTATGAACAACCCACACCAAAACCTAACATTCAACAATTCCCACATACCCACAATTAAACCACCTATTAGAGAGTCGGAACCCCACCATTACCTTAGATTGAAGATTCCTAAAGCTCTCTCAATGAATTCTCTCTCCCTTACTTGTTCTCTCTTTCTTGCTTGTTCTCTCTTCCTTGCTTCAACTTCTCAGAGCACGACCGTTTTCACAAAAATGTTTCGATTAACTCACCTTTCCCCCCTTTTAACTAGAATAACCCTTAGACCTTATTATGATAATCTCATATTATCCTCACTATTTTCCTCATAAACCAATTTAAATAATTATTATAATTCTACATAATTATTTTTAATTAAATAATTTCCACCACCTTATTTAATTATACTAATTCTCCCAAAAATTCTATTTTGACACTATCCCGCATAAAACACCGACGAACCAACAATAGCATCAATTAAACCACAAACAACCGATTAAAATAATAAATAAAATATTTGGAGCGTTACAATCTCCCCCACTTAGAATATTTTCGTCCTTGAAAATTACCTCATTTGAACAATTTTGGATAAGACTCCCGCATCTTGTTCTCTAATTCCCACGTCATACTTTCTCCGACAGCTCCTCTCCAAACTACCTTCACGAAAGCAATATCCTTGCCTCTCAACTTCTTCGTTTCACGGTCTTTGATCATCACCAATAACGTCTCGACCATAAGGTTATCCTATAGTTGTACATCATCCATCGAAATCACATGAGATGATCCGAAATGTATGTCCAAAGCTGTGAAATATGGAACACATCATGCAAATTTGAGAGGTTAGGTGGCAAGGCCACCCGATAAGCAACAGTCTATACCTTCTCCAAAATCTGATACGGACCAATGAACCGAGGAGTAAGTTTCTTTGACTTCAATGCATGTCCATCACCGGTCACTGGAGTGACTCTAAAAAATATATGATCTCCCTCCTTAAACTCAAGATCCTTTCTCCTCTTATCATGATAGCTCTCTTTCCTACTCTGTGAAGTTTTCATCTTTTTCCGAATTAGCTTCACTTTTTCTATAGTTTGTTGGACAATCTCAGATCTAAGTACTGCGCTTTCACCAAATTCATACCAACACAACCAAGTCCTACACCTCTGACCATACAACGCCTCGAAAGGTGTCATTCCAATACTAGAATGGAAACTATTTTTATAAGTGAATTCTATCAATGGAAGATAACTATCCCATATACCTCCTTGTTTAAGCACACTAACTCTAAACAAATCTCCTAACGACTGAATGGTTATCTTCGTCTGTCCATCTGTCTATGGGTGATACGCCGAACTCAAGTGGTAATCAGATACCCATATACCAGTAACCGGTTCCCATTGTACCAAAGTAAAAAAAACATTTTTTATACTACGAGACTCAATCCAATCCACCCCCAAAACCCCAAATTTGCATACCAAAACATGTTCTTCAATCCCACAAATTTATATATACATATTGCACAATATTACACTCATTCTATACCATCAATTTCACCATTTAAATCACAAATATGTCAATAATTCAACATTTAAGTTCACATACAAGAACAACAATCTCATGGATAAATTCATACAGCTAAAGCAATCAAAACCCCACATGCAAACCATTATACAATCCCGTAGAAAGTCGGAACTCCACCCTTACCTTGGAATTCCTAGCAAGTTTTCTTCGCCGCTAACAATGGTGGTTCTCCCCTTGAGCCCTAACCTTGGTTCTCCTCTCTTCTTCTCTGTTTCTCCTTTTTCACGTAATACCAATTTTAATTTTTCTTCTCACTTTTTCCTTTATTATATTCTATTAATATTAATCCAACTAAATAAAATAATAATATCCCAATTTAAATAAATAACTAATATCAACTAAATATTTATTTGATTATAATATCACTAATAATATTAAATCTAATTAAAACTTCTAATTTAAATATACTAAATACCATATTTTTCCGGCACCTCTATGTTTCTACACAATTGGTCACACACCCCCAAACACCTCTATTTCTAATTTCTAAGGACATCGCCCTACATCGAAAGGTTCCATAAAATGCATCAACTAAAAAAAAAGCATACATTAACATATAAAATTAAGGGTTAATAGCCATTTACCCCCCTGCCATATAGGCGAGTTTTGATTTACCCCCCTTTAAAAAAAAAGTTTTGAATTACCCCCCCTATAATTTTAAAATTCTTTTTGCCCCCTAAGAGGAAAAATTACCTCCTTATAAAATATATTTTTTTGATTTACCCCCCTGGTTTTTACACATTTAGGGGGGTGCCCAAAAATTATAGGGGGATAATCCAAAACTTTTTTTTAAAGGAGGATAAATCAAAACTCGCCTATATGGCAGGGGGTAAATGACTATTAACCCTAAAATTAAAAATGGTTTACACTGAAATTGGGGCGTTATAACTCTCCTCCACTTAGAATATTTTCGTCCTCGAAAATTTACCTGATGTAATCAACTCTAGATACCACCCTCGCATCCTACTCTTCGACCCCCAATTCATGTTTGGCAACACTTCGATTACCATTAATCTAGACATAATGAAAACACAACAACAATTCAACCAAAAGCACATGCTAATCATTCAACGTCTTCGCGACATATCAACTAACAAACATAACAACACATAACAACATTTCAACGTAGTAACAACACCATCATCGTCAACATATCACATTTATAATTGGACATGCAACATCATAAATACATCATTACAATATCATCATAACAACATCATCAACAACAAAAACACATACATAATGGTACTCCCATATATGTGTATATCAATCCTAAACAAAACAGCAACAACATCATTTACATCGTCACCTCATCTTCATAGCGTTATCAACATAACAACATAATCAAACTTCGTCATAACACATAATATTACTCATTATTCCCAACAATCAACAACCAACCAACAACAACATCATAACCGCAACAACCAAACCATTATAACATCACATAACATCAATTCAATATCAACATATATTATGACAATCACAACGAACACATTTAAAATTAGATATCACACCACACGACCTTACAATGATACAACAACATGATATCAACAATCCACCAATCGAACATGCAAATCAATACATCCATTGACATGGCATCAACCCAAATAATATATAAACTTTTCACCTATCACTTCCATTCTGGAATGTCCAATGGTTTGCATCAGTCTCGCAGGCTTCTAATGTTTAACCCTCGACTCCTAAAAAGTCACACCATATAACCAATTATGCCACATCATGCTTCAGTTGCGCCACCCTGAGCATCTACCTCAAATCACTATCCTCATTTTGATTTCCATCAACTACCAAATCTAAAAGTTTCACATCTAGCTTCTGACTCTCTTTACTATCCGCTAGAAAATCATTGTTCACCTTTGATATCCTCAATCTTCCACTCCGCGGCGTTAGCTCGCATACAAACTCAAGTCTCCGAACTATTCAATAAGTCCCAATTCTTTCATAGCTATTTTTCATTAGGTTCACACGAAATGGTGAACGACTATCTTCACCATATAACGTTGAACACTTTACACACCATCGAGCTGGCAAGACAAGTGTATCCCATCCAACATGATTCCGTCTACTATTAACAAGAGATTAAGGGTGATCAGTTCTTCAATTCATCAATAGGTAGTCGACAATCATGGTGGGGCATAAACAATCATTACTAAGCTATAATAACGTATCTTTAGAACTTGTACTCAAAGTCACCTAAAGCACCATAGTCCAATAATCTCCATTGAGGTTTACAAATGCTTCCACAAATTATTTTTTATTCGATCTTGTCGAATAGTCACCATCACCCAAACACAAAAGTAAAAAATAGCTTTTGGCTACTCATAAGATCGACTAGATTGATCCTAAGACATGTGCTTTATGTTCGAAATAATTTCATAAAAGATAAAGAACAATTTAACATGAATTTGTGTTCTTATTTTGGAATTTGTTTAATCTACACAAATCTTATTTAAAGTAGTAATTGAAACTTGTAAAATAAACAATGTAAAGGCAATTGAAGGATAAATAACAAAAATGTAAATGAAGAGAATATAAAGTTATGGAAATGTGAAAACTGTAAAAAAAAAAGGAATGTAAATATGGTGTTTTAATTACAGATAGTTGAAATGAATTCAAACGGTTTAACTAACATTGTTGTTTTTTTGTTGTGACAGGAACATACGCCCATAAAATCCGTGAACCATTCACGGAAATTTTTTGATCTATTTAAACCACAGGCTCAGTGGTTTAATGATGTTGTAGATGGATGCGGACTTGGCGGGTTATGCATGACCTGATATAGTACCATTAGCCAAGGCATGCAGGGGGCATTTGTCGAAAGGTGGCATAAGGAGACGTCGTCTTTCCACTTTCCTGTTGGGGAGTTGACGATCACCCTTCACGATGTGGCTTGTCTGCTCCACCTGCCGATCAGAGGGAGGTTATTGGACCATTCCCAGATACAACGGGTTGAGGCCATCGAGTGGATGGTGGATTATCTAGGTATGGACCCATATTTGGCCGATTATGAGTGTAGAGCAGCAAAAGGGGCACATATCTGGTTCTCCAGCTTGAAAGAACTTTATGAGAACCATTTGGTGACGGAAGTGGAGTCCGAGGTGGAGGGTGATGATGTTTTTGTTGAGTACCACCGAGCTTGCGCCTTGCGGTGTTGGTTCATGTTCCTAGTTGGCACGTCCCACTTTGTGGACAAAAGTGCCACCTACATGGACAAGACATACCTCAGGTATTTTATTGATTTCACTACAGTTCACGAGTGGAATTGGGGGGCCGTCATTCTGGTATACCTATACTAGAAGCTGAATGAAGCATGCAACTAGAGGACCAGACGGTTGACTGGATCTTGCACACTCCTTACAGTACATTTATTTTTAGTTATATCACATTTAATATGTTATTTGTTAACGTGTACTAACATATTCCAGATGGTTGGCATGTGGGGCTAACATATTAGTTAGATATCTGTCGGAGCGGTGCATGAGACAGCTTGGACGTGTGTGCAGATTATACCGAGCTCTCCATTTGAGGCTGCTCCCGACACTGTTACCCGCCGAGAGCTCACTGCTATCTTTGAGGATTTGGCGCATCATTTAGTCTCAGAGAAGTATCAGCGTATGCGGGCAACCCAGAGCTGGCACTGTGTAGATGGCCACGTGCATTGTTTTATCAGGTGTCACATCCTATCATGACACCCTAGGCTCCTGGGCGTCCACCTATACCAGCACCTAAGGAACTTTTGGAGAACCAGCAGGCTAAGGATGACCATGCCAATGATCTCTTGCCGATATGCTAGCAGATATATTTGATTGGACAGGAGGCAATGGAGAGAGGGATCATTGAGCAAGGTGGTTCAGAGGCGGTTGCCATAGTGCAGAGGATGGTCAGTGACGCGTCTGGTGCGGCGGCGTATAGGAGGCAGAGGAGGTCGCAGAAAGTTCGCATTAGGCATACTCAGTAGTAGTTTCCTATTTATGTTTTATTTATGATTTTTTCAGTATTGCAATATTTTGACATTTTACACTTGTCCGAACAACTATTTTTATATTATGATATCAATGTTTTATTCTAGTCTACGTATTTTTACAACCCGTTACAGTTTGTCGGATAATAGGAGGTATTTATTAATTTTAGTTGCTACGATGCTCCCAATGTAACACTGTAATGTTGTTGTTTTTAAAAAATAAAGGACTCAGAGCATATTTCGGATATGCATATCCGAAACTGGTTCATGGTGTTTTCGGATATGTACATTTGAAATATTTGAAAATGAGATAAGGGTGCCTTCAGATATGTATATCTAAAGAGTATTTTGGGGTTTTCAGGGGAATTCTTTATCCTATATGGGTGTATAAAGAAATTTCCATTTAAAAAAGTAGAAAAAAATCTATTGAATTTACTACTTGGGCTGAATTATGTATTAGCCCATCTTCAAAAGAAATCCAAAATAAACTGATTTAGTTACCCACACCCAAAAAAACGATGTTTAATCTGGTCGGAATTGGACCAATATATGTCACCCGAGGGTTGGACAGAATTGAGGTTTTGGGCCTGAATCCGATCAGAATCGACCCTAACGGACACTATCATATATTTGGTAAAAAATATATACAAGTTCGACATCGATAATTTATTTAGTTTCAGAATATAAGGCAGCTAAAAAAACTCTTGCAATTTAGATATTCAGTAGAGTTTAGTTAAGTGCATTGAATTAGTGGGGCCCTCAAATCAAATAGAGCTTGCAAAATAGCTTTGAGTTGGTGGGGCAATAGTTTTATCACTATTATTATTAAAGTGAATTTATTTTTTAAAGAAGTTCATATTGTTTTTGGTACATTTGGTTCTTCAGTTAACGTGAATTCTTCGCGAATTTTAGCGTACCAATACGCAAAAGTACTAGGAACCAATACTCGTGAACCAATTCGTAGTTCTTCATATATATCTACAACAGGGTCGGCCTTCAGCAGGCGCAGCAAGAGCTGTAACTCTGAGCCCAAAATTTAGGGGCCATTTATTTTTTTAATTATTAAAACAATACATTTTACACATGTTTTCTTAAATATAGGTATTAAATAATTACTTTCAAAACATTTTACACCTAGTGTTTAAATATAAGTATAAAATTATGTTTATTTTCAAAACTTCCAAAACAATTCAAAATTTCTGTATAATTACTATTTTTTTTGCCTATTTTTTTATTTAAAACAGGGCTTCATATTGATTGGGCTAGCCATAACTATGGTTACGACAGCACGTGTTTGTGGGTTTAAATTCCGGTGTCATGCAAGCGACGACTAGTAACACTTTAAAAATATTTTTAACAAAATACGACTTTTTAATTAATTAAAAGTACTTAATTTTCAAAAATATAAAATTTATGCTTTAACACGGTGAACCGCGACAGCGATAGTATAGATTTTTGGATAAAACTCGGTTTCGATTTTGCAAACGTAAACAGTCCATTTAAATTATGTTTTTTTTATTAAATGAAAACACTATCCCGATTTAGTCAATTAACCAGACTTAACTGTGAGCACTGATGATCTATACATAGGGGTGTTCGCGGTGCGGTTTGGGCGGTTTTGACGAAAAAAATTATCCGAAACGCAAGAGAAAAAATCGTGCGGTTTGGTTTGGTTCGGTTGGCTTTTAAAAAAAATCCGAACCAAACCAAACCAAACTAATGCGGTTTGGTTGGTTCGTTTTTTTACAAATATTTTATTGAGCCATACATACACATATAGATGACAACATAATTTTGTATTTAGACATTCATACACTATCAAATAACAACAAAACTCGTCGTATTTTGACAACAATTTTTCATTTAATATGTAAAAATTAAATTAGACAAAAGTGGAATATTAAACATAAAATAATAGCATAAAATAATATAAAAATTATTATAATGAAAAAAAATTGAAGAGACGAAAGATTAGTGAATGTGAAAAAGATAAAAAAAAGTGTTAGAGATTAGAGAAGAAGATGTGCGATAAAAACGAAACTGAAATACGAAACATTTACATAAAAATGAGAAGGTGAAAAAGAAAAAATATAAGAGAGTAGAGATTATAGAAGAAGAGGGAAAATGTATGTGGCAAAGAAGGTGCGATAATGTTATTAGAGAATTGAGAAGACCGGGACTGAAATTATATGTTTAAGGATGAAAAAATTGTTCGTAATCATAAGGCTAATATATAATAGGTTTAAGTATGGATTGAGTGTGAGTTAAGTAAAATTTAGGTTGTAACATAATGCGGTTTGATTCGGTTTACAAAATACAAACCGCAAACCGAATCAAACCGTGCGGTTTAGTTAAAAAATGACTCAAACTAATCCGAACCAAATGCGGTTTTTTGCGGTTTCAGTTTGATTTGGTTTAGTTTGCGGTTTTCTATTGCGTTGGTTTGGTTTTGAACACCCTTATCTATACGAACCACGTTTTGGTCTCGCTTTTGTCATATTTTTTAAATCTAAATTAAGTTCTTGTTCTAAATTTCCTCCCCAATTAAATTTGTATCCTTACATTTATACAGCAACCGTAGATAACGTTAGGATCGATTATTAATCCTTGTAAATTCGATATTTATTAAAACTACAGCAGATTTCGTACACTATGTTTTGTTAACTTTTAATACTATGCATTATAACACTAGAGTAAATAATTTTACAAGACTACAAACTCAAAAATTATACTGAAATTATTATCTGGCAACACAAATAAATACAACACTCATTTTTTTTATTGGTTGAAACATGTGTGGGTCTCTCATTTTGGAAATGAATCCCACATAAGTGGTATGACCAACACATGTTTCAACCAATAAAAAAAAAGTGTTGAAGAGAGTGTTGAAAAGAAAGTGTTGGTAGCATTTCTCTACAAAGAGAACAACATAACCGACAAAAAGATGAATTTATTGTAGTATGTTGACAAAAGGAAAAAGGGTAGAAACGGAATTCCAAGAAGTTGCATGCAAATGCGACACTTGCATATTAAGGACGCTTGGCATAAATTGCCTGCTATGCCATTATGCCACCTTTTTCCTATAATATTGAGCAAAAACACAAGTTTTCTTATAGAGAAATGGTTTAAGAAAACTACTAACCTTATGAGATTATTAGTTTCCGTTTGTTTCACTCTAACTTAGAAAAAGAAAAAAGACAGAAAAAACAAGACAATGGCAACATGCATGAATTTCACCGCTGTCATCTAATGCAAAATAGTTGTATTTCATTCTTGACTCTTTCTTCTTGAAAACTAACAAAACTAGGGGTCACTTTTTGTCAACATTCTTAATTTTTAGGTTGTTATATCATTCATCACAATGGTTGGTTAATGGTAAATGGAATTGTTCAAAAGCATCTTCTTATTCAATGAAGCTGTTCTTGTCTTTGCTTCCTCTTATTCTTGTTGCAGTTTTTGGGCTTGTTTCTATAATGAGTCCAGAAGAGAGAGAAAAGGTTGTGGACTTGAGATCTGAAGCGGTGGTGGAAATGGTGGGTGCTGACAATGCTTTCAATCTTTCTTCTTCAACGCCGTTTCTTGTCCATACTATTCAAACACTTCCACAATCTGTAAGTCTTCTGTTTTTCCTTTTTGTCAGTTTCTCTTTTTTGCTGATTTTTTTATGTTCTGATTTTTTAGTTCTATTTATTAAAATATATTTAAACATTTAGGTTAATGACTCATTTGTATTGAACAGAACGAAACAGAAGTTGTCAACATTTCCAAACCTTGGCTCAACAGTACTGATCCATTGAATGAAACTTATGTGCCTCATTCAAGAAAGCTCAGCATCTTAGATAGAACAGAAGCTGGTTTATTACAAGCTCGAGCCGCCATTAGAGAAGCCATCAATAGCAGTCAAACAGAAGATCTGGATTATGTTCCAATAGGTCCAATGTATTGGAATGCTAAGGCATTTCACAGGAGCTACTTAGAAATGGAAAAACTGTTCAAAGTATTCGTCTACGAAGAAGGGGAGATCCCAGTTTTCCACAATGGACCTTGCAAAAGCATATACTCTATGGAAGGGAACTTTATCCATGCTATTGAAATAAACGACAAATTTCGAACGAGGGATCCTGAAAAAGCACATGTGTTTTTCCTTCCATTCAGCGTGGTAATGTTAGTCAGATTCGTTTATTTAAGAGATTCTCGTGATTTTAGCCCTATAAGAAAAACTGTTACGGATTATATCAATGTCATTTCTGAAAAATATCCGTATTGGAATCGAAGCCTTGGAGCTGATCATTTCATGCTAGCTTGCCATGATTGGGTGAGTACCTCACTAGTACTATTTCCTCTGGTCCGTTTTATTTATAAGAGAAAGTTTATTTTTTAGACTGTTACAACTTTCAGATAAGAACAAGAACAAACATCTTCACATAAGAATAGTGTTATGCTAATTTGTTGAGTATTTTTCTTGTGTTTAATTTCAGGGGCCAGAGACTTCATTTTCCGTACCATACCTCCACGAGAACTCCATTCGCGTACTATGTAACGCCAACACCTCTGAAAAATTCAACCCTGCAAAAGATGTTTCATTACCCGAAATCAATCTCCAAACAGGTTCGATAAATGGTTTTCTAGGGGGACCGTCAGCATCTAAACGTTCGGTTTTAGCTTTCTTTGCAGGAGGACTTCACGGTTATATAAGATCGATTCTTCTTGAACATTGGGAAAACAACAAGGATCCAGACATCATGGTTCAAAAGTATCTTCCAAAGGGTGTTTCTTACTATGAAATGTTAAGGAAGAGTAAGTTCTGTCTCTGTCCAAGTGGTTACGAGGTGGCTAGTCCGAGATTAGTCGAGGCAATTTACACAGGTTGTGTTCCAGTGCTTATTTCAGATCATTATGTTCCTCCGTTTAGTGATGTTTTGAATTGGAAGTCTTTTTCGGTCGAGGTTTCGGTTGAGGATATTCCGAAGTTGAAGGATATTTTGATGAGAATAACTCCGACGCAGTATATAAGAATGCAGAGAAGAGTTGGACAGATTAGGAGACATTTTGAGGTACATTCTCCACCAAAGAGATTTGATGTGTTTCATATGATACTTCATTCTGTTTGGCTTAGAAGATTGAACTTTAGAGTCCATGATGATCAATAAATAAGTTCTCATAAGTCTTAATTTGTGACCATGTTTCACATTTTATTACTTCCAAATGTTAGTGTAATGTAATATCTATGGAGTGATTCTATGTATTTATGTTCTGTATATTTATATGCATGAAAAATAATATTATGGAAATTTAGAATAAGTGCAAACCAAATGTATAAATTGTGCAATTAGTCCTTTAAATTGGTGCACACTGATATTTGACACATGAAAAAAAAGTCATGGTTTATGTTCAAGTTCAAACTCTTCATATTACAGGAAAGGTTAATTTATTTAATGTATAGTTACTATTGCCTTACCATTTGACATGAGACTTGCCCCAAATTTCTTAAAATTTGATGGATATTTATAGAATCTTCTTGTTCACGCCAAGACAACCATGAAGACTCTTCTGAAATTAGTTAGACAGAGTCACAAAAGACTTATAGTAGGTGACTTTTCTACTTAATGATTTCAAACATTTTAGGGTGATTTTTCTACTTAAAAATTTCAGTCTGTCTTATTTTGATTTGAAGTCTCCTTTTTAGAGTACCTCTCCCACCCTAAAATGAGCCAAGAGAGGGAGGGACAATTTGAATGTCATCCAAATGGTCATTAAGGTCTAATATTTAATAATTATGGAATTTGAGGGGCATGTTTCGACAAGACAAGATGACGAGGTCACGATGATAAATACTTATAAAAGTATGTATGGGGACATCTCAACTAAGGGCGTTTTATATGCGTCTCATGACATATTTTGACAATGTTGGTTCTGAATTTCTAGAGGCTTAAGATAAATAAAAAAATAGACCATTAAAAAAATTGACTTTTTACTCATCTTTAAGATGAAAAAAAATCTCAAAGACAAGATAACAATATAAGAGTTACAATAAATAAATATTGAAAATAAATTAAAATAGAATTACAAGGATCATAATAAATAATTATTTGAATTTTAATTTTATAATTAAAATTTAAGAAATATTAATTATCACAACCTATGTAATTACTTGTCGTACCTGTCGGTTTATGTAAAAAAATAAATAAGAATTAAGCTTCCAAGACAAAGTCTTAACCGCTGAGCTGCGAACACCGAAATGTGTTAGATAAATGGTATGATAATCCTGGATATCTTCAAGAATCGTGTTCGTTCACTTTCCGAACAAAGTATTTCGACCCTATTCTTGTCTGGGTTCACGAAATCTTTGCGGGGATAATTCTCGAAGAACAATCTGTTTCTGACAATAGATAATAGATCAGGAATGTAGAGGAAGTATGTTTTCCGTATCCGAAACCGAGGCCAAATGACTCCTTATATAGGAGATCAACAATAGAAACCGAAATGACACACCTGTTCGGTAAAAACAGTTATGTTGGTTGGGAAACGACACACCTGGTCAGTAAAACGGTTATGTCGGTTGGGAAAAGGTGCAACTATTCAATTGCGCTGCCCCTTGGACCCCGGCAGGACGCTGCCCCGCACTCCGACAGGGGCTCCGCCCCTTGGACCCCGACGGGGCGCTGCCCCGCACCCGGCTAGGGGCTCCGCCCCTTGGAACCCCGTTTCTATTATTCGTATTCAATTGCACGTTTGACTCTACGAGCGTGCACTCCGCACTACCCTAACTCGTTTCAAGCTTAACGCATAATTGCATCGGCCTACAATAAATCACATTACTACCAAAATACATTGATGATACTAAAATCACCAACAAAATGTTCATTAATTTCGCTTATAATTATATATTTTATTTTTTCAATATTATAACTTTTTTAACTTCACTTTCTAAAATTGAGGACTCCATTTTTTAAGGTATTGGGTTGTGGGCCTGTTTGCACGGCTCCATCACTACAAGAAAATATGTGATTAGCTACGACTAAAACCGTAGCTAATTTGAAGTAAATTTCTATCAAACAGATTTAGTTGGAGTTTAGATATGGATTAACTACTATATATGCCGTAGCTTGGATTGAGTGGCTAATTATCTAGACAAAATATTCCTAGCAAAATCCCAACTAATATTTTACATTTCGTAGCTAAACCAAAACTAAACTGCAGCAAATTCTGGGTCTTATATTAATATTTTCAATCTAAATAGCTGCAATTTCGCCACAAAAATATCATAGTAAATCTCAAGCTAAATTAGCCTCATTCCAATTTTTAGTTTTCTAATCAAAACCAAATAAGCTATAAATCATAAAAAAATTATTAATATTTTTTCATTTAAACTTATACTTAATTACAATATGTAGCACAATACTTAAAAGCAATTTCATATTTATAAAATAACTAAAAAACAATTTTATAGTACACCGTTTAATTCAACAATTCTAAGATACATATTTATCCTCATCTTGAAGAATATTCGAACAATCTATGCTTATCTGATCTCCACAAAACCAAATATTTGAATAAACGACCGACGTTCACGTGAAGATCTTTCTCATCCGAAAAGGGATAAGCCTCAACTATGTCATACCTTCGGACAGTAGGAGGATAGACGGCAACATAACCCTGACTTCCCAAATAAGCCTTTGTCCCTAATAAATCTAGTAACATCAAAAGCCACCATGCTAACCGACACCGGTAGTAGCATCAAAGCCCAAAACGCAAGAGAATGGTACATTGTATTAAAAGAATTAAGTGGTATCATCATAGCATGCAGAAATTTAACCTTCGGCGCGTGCTCATCCAATTGAGTATTAAACAGTTCCAAACCTCATTTAATCGTAAAATAAAACACAGAAAACCTGCTAAATAACAAACAACAATAGGCATTTAAAAGACACAATAACAAAAGAAGAAGGATGCAGAAGACCTGTTTCAGTCATGCTGGCAGCAGACCTGACATGCTCGGAGCAATAGACATCGAAATAACAAGCTCCCACTATAAGTAGACCGATCAACTTGATGCCACCTAAACAGCAAACAAAAAATTAATAATCGAATTGGAATATTTCAACAAGCTGCATACATTTGAGTAAATTCGTATTCCCCAGTAAAAGTAAAGTCCATCAAGAGAAAATGAATCATTCACTCATCAACACGCATACTGTCTTACACCATATAAACAACAATCTTGTTAAGAAAAATCTACTCTAAATCATTACTAACTCCCTTGACAAATAACTTTTGCTAATTAGTTAATTACTGGTCACCATAACTTTATTTAATTATTTGTTTAAAACTCAAATAACTTATTCTGCATGAATTTAACTTAAATCTTTTGCTAAGAATATTACTAGTATCGATCAACGCAATAACTCAAAGATAAACCTAAAAAATTAAACTCATAAGTCACTTCAGAAGCCGATATCGAGATACCTTCATTCTCCCCACTCAAGAGTTCAACGGTGATCTCATTCCTACGTTTCACCCGCTCTTTGGCAGCAACAACGGGGTTCAACAAGTCATTCACATTCTCTTCAATAACTACTTGCTCTACTACTACATCTACTTGCTTCCCTTTCTTGCCCTTTGGAAATCTCACCCTCTTTGCTTTGTATAATAAGTTAATAAATTCAAATCAGCTATCATTAAATCAAAAGTTCAAGAAACTCATTATAACAATCTCAAGAAAAATAAAATAACAAAAAGGGAGAGCATCTTACATTAACAATAATGGAAGGTGAAATTTCTAGGAAGAGTAGATAGTTGTCTTGTCTCTGAGTTTGTTCATGTGTGGTATTTGGTTTTGAGCCGTCATTTTCAGCATCTGAAACAGAGAAAAAAAATGAGAATGAGATATCAGTACTCACACAAAGCTTCAAAATCTATTTTTAATAAAGTAATCTCAGTTCCATTTTTGAATTACACTGGCCATTGCCACTGGCTAAAGCAAAAACTAAATTATTACCAATTATATACGATCTACAGGGTAAAGAATTCTCTTCTTTATTCTCTAAATGACCTTTCTTACTGGATTATCTAAAAACATAATTTTGACTATTCAAAAATTCATCTTTAGAATTGAGATTATAGAGCTTCAAAACCTAACTTACCAAAACTGGATGTCCAATTAAACTATTCAAAACCGCTGATTTACAATCACCCTAGTAATCGAAATCAAACTTAAAATTGTAAACATAATAAATTAGAAACTATGATGATGAAGAAATAAAATGGAGAAGACTTACGATGTTGCTGAGAGCAACGACGTTGAGGAAAGTAAAAGGTCTTCGGGAATTGGTTGTTTCATCGATATCTTCGTCGGTGAGTACTACGTATGCTTAACGCATGAAATCAGCAAGCTTTGATAACTCCTCGATCACCGTCATAGATGATGAAAATCACACTATAACTAAACAACGTGTTATAACACTAAAGAGGGCGTACACTGAGCGTACACTGTTGCTTCATCAGTTATGACACCAAAAGAGTTTGTGATAAAATTGGCATGTAATAATTTAAAACCTCTACTTAATTCAAGGATCACTTTGATTTCCAAATATCTTATAAAACACTTGACTAATAGATTTTCTCCTTTAGCAATATCAATCTGATCTAAACTGAAATGCATTCAAACGTTCCACAGGATTTCAACAATTATGAGCATTATTACCTGATTCAGTACTTGCAATGTTCGGTATATCAGCAGTACGACTTGGTTTCTCCCCTGCATGATTCGGTACAACAGTTGTATTTAACAGTTTAGCCCATGCATCATTAGGTACAACAGCTGTATGACTTGCGACATAGTTTAATATTTGCATCATTATTACGCGGCAGCATAATCACATACATCACGCAATCACATATTAAATGACTTACAGGATAGTCCTGAGGACCGCAAGGGTGCCTGAATATGGTGCAAGGACTTTCCAACTAAAAGACACAGAATGGAGTAACATCAAAGCGGCCTGGAAAAGATAGAAAATTAAGGTAATTTTTTTTCATAAAGAATCATAGTTAAGGCTCAAACACCATAATATAATTATTACCATGCCATTAAAGCTTGTGATAAGGAGACTTTTCCTTCTTTTTATGTCCATCAAGGAGGAAGCAAAAACAGTGCCTACACCAGGATCAAACCTGGAGTATGTCTAAACTTAGATTTTACAATACCTTTTCGATATCGGATACTAAACAGTTCAAACTATCCTGCTTCAGGTTCAAAAGAACCTTGACTTGCTGTTGTCAAGTCCTGCATAACCGAAGCAACTATTTCTTTTCCAGCTTCAGATATTTTCCCTTGTTTTAAAACAACCAATGTAATTTTCTCAGAAAATTATTGCAATTGCACTAAACAACTAATGACATGATTAGAAGGAAACAAGGCATCATTCACATACATGTATGTTCAGTTGCATTCTCACAAATAAAAACCATAAATAAGGACACCTGTAGTATCTTTAGAGATTTAAGATATAAATTTATCAAGCAAATAGTTTATATAGAAAATTGTCACAGGTGTGTGATATGAGTATTTACAAACAAATTATTGACCACTTAAGAGTACTATTTTATATAAGAAGAGCAAGCTTGAGTCGGTAAGGTTATCAGCTTATCTACATAGATAAGAGATGCATTTTAGCTTAGAGCCTGAGCTGAAAAATGTCATAAAATTGTCCAACATTGAGCAAAACAGTAGAAACATAGGAAATTTAATCCTTTCCCAGCATTCTAAAAAAATATACATGTATATCAAACAAGTTATTGAACATAAAGGGCTTAAAGCAATCTATATATTATGAACTAGTGTATCACAAAATATACATATACAGTTACTAGATATGATTTCAGTTCATAAACATAAGATAGTATATTCAGAGGACAGATATTGTATAGTCTAGTATCGAAAACTCTAATGGGGTAATAAACATTCAGAACACGGTGTGGATGAGAACTACCACTACAATATCCCTTGATCTCTCATAGTTTTGGGTCATGACATGAAAAATATAAAATCTAAACAGGGTTAGAGTAACTAGGAGAAATTAACCACTGTATACATGATCAGATCCTAAGAAAATGCTTTAATCCACATGATTACAACAC
The DNA here is from genome assembly GCF_029867415.1 of Vicia villosa. Taxonomy (NCBI): domain Eukaryota; kingdom Viridiplantae; phylum Streptophyta; class Magnoliopsida; order Fabales; family Fabaceae; genus Vicia; species Vicia villosa. Next base: position 172,825,472 of record NC_081180.1, read on the forward strand.
AGATGCGTGTGTTCATAATCCTATTTTTTTAACTTTATTCTCTAAACCGAAATCAATATAACTGCAACATAACAACGAAAATAACAGGTGCACCTACTTCTTAACAATGATAATTTCATTCTCATGAGAACCCTAGTTACAAATCATCCTCGAATCTCACGCATCATAGTTTCAACCCTAATTCAATACTAATTTCCCTCTAATCTAAACACAAATGAAATTGATGAAATAAAAAACAAAGTTAAAAAGCGAACCGTCTTCCCCTTCTTCTTCCTCCTCTTCATCACCTGTATCAACTTCAACCTCTTCATTGAAAAAATTCGAAGTAGAAACTTTCTTGTATTGGAGCTTGCGGCTACCTTTTATGCCGCCATCGTAATCATCGTCCCCTCCATCCACTTCTTCCTCATCTTCATCAACTGCTTCCTCTTCGTCGAAATCGACACCTTGCTCCTCGTAATCCTCTTCGTTTTCGTCGCCGTGGTTCATTCTTCTATGACTCATTACAAACCCTAATTTCGTGTTGCGCGAGTGCTTGAGATAATTGTGAGCAAGATAAAAAAAAATTTAAATCCTAATATTATATAGTATAATAATATAATAGTATATAATAATATATAATAATAACAAAAATTATAAGTGAAAAGAAATGGACTATTGAAACAGTAACAATAACTTGTTATTAGTTGTACTAAAATATAACTTGATGTTAGTTTACGTAATTTAAGTTAACTGATTGTTTTTTAAATAGAGATCAACTATGAAAATAATTGGTAGCAAAATTATGGTAGCTAATCCTTTATTTTCTTGTAGTGCATGACCAGCCCGATACCTCGACTTTGGAGGCTTATAAGGCCTTCCTTAGGGTATTTCGTCCACGAGGCAGCCTATAGGGCACCAATAGCCCAAATCGATTCTATGCTCAGATTTGATCCAACATGCTTATATCTTCCTACCAATTTTTCGGATGTACAGTAGTCCTCCAAACATGATGCATGGAGGGACAAAGTACTTAAGGATAATGCCATAAATATTCCTATCAATTTTTTAGATGGACATAATCTCTCATGCATGAGGTTTGAAGGGACAAAATTTTTAAGAAAATTTCATAAGTATTCCCCTCATAATTTTCAGGATGTACACTTGTAAAAATAAGTTCTAAAATAGTCTACATTTTTTTTATATTTTGATATTGTTTAATATTGCTTAGATAACTATCTTTTAAGGGAAAATGTTTTAAACATTTCATAACAGGTACGTATTGTAAAATCAATAGGGATAGAAACTAACTAAGCATAAGGTTACTTTTACAACATACAAACACCATTATCCTCTTTATTATTATTTAAGTTTGAGAACCAAAAATCAATGTATATTAACATCTATATTTTCAAATAAAACTTTTAACTCATACTTATATTACAACAATATTCCATTAAGTGTGAGTCCATTCTCTTATATACTTCTTCTCAAAGTGGAAGTTTTTATTCTTATACATTTGTATCACCTTTGACACCCTTATCATGTTACAAACACTTCAACATACATGCTACCTGATCATCATTTTGTCAGGAAGACTTTCGATACAAAGAGTCAGTTATTTAGCTAAACCATTAGCACTACTTGTATCACCATTGAAACACTTACCACGTCACTGACACTTCCACAGAACATGTCGCCCTACCATCACCTTGTTAGCACTTTAATAGGACATGTTGTTTGACCACCACCATGTCAGAAAGACTTTTAATACAAAGAGTTAAACCTTAGTTGAATCATCGAATCTAATACTATTAATAAATTATGAGGGAGAAATTCATATTAGATCAAAAGCAACCACATAAATGAACAAAACACAACATATCCACCATAATCTCAAGACTTAAGGTTTATAGTCCTTTCATTTATATATTGTCCAACCTCTACTTTATCAGCAACGTAAAACTTCTAAATAACACTTATATCACCGCACAAAGTTCTAATCATAAGTGCAATTAAAGTACTTTGATCACAACACAAAGTTCAAATCATAAGTGCAACCACACAAAGTTCTAATCATAAGTGCAATTAAAGCCACTTCTATCACAACATAAAATTCAAATCATAAATGCAAATAAAGGCCGCTAATCTAAATGCAACTTTTGCATAACTAACTCTTATGAATGGACTAACTATTCCAAGAGAGAGTCCATCAATGTCTTTGAATTGCTTCCTTTTGCTAGTAAATGTGATTTTCTTTAACTCATCTCGACAAAATCGGCTTGTAGGGTCAGGATAGTTCTCATTTATAAACACATGTTCATGCCATATATTAGGCAATGTGATACTTTTAACAAACTTTTTTTCACCAAAACTGGACATTTGAAACATGAAATTGAATGGTGGGTGACCCGGTAGCGAAAACCTAATACCAGGTGACCCAACGAATCTTAAATCTGATTCTGATACCATGTTAACAAATTTGGCTAGACATAGCTCAAAAATGGTTTGCAATCTTTAACACATGTTACCTCTAGAATATCAAGAGCATACTTTCTTTGAGGGATTACAATACTTGATTTTAATTGAGCTACCTCAATTTTCAAAAAAATAACGAAGAAGACCCAAGTCTTTAGTCTGAAACAAGAAGATTGTTTCAAGCCATACAAAGACTTGTTTAATTTGCATACTTTGTTACACTCTCCTTGAGCAAGAAACTCAAGAGGTTTCTCCATATATATCTCTTCTTCCAAGTCACAGGAATGCATTTTTTATATCTAATTGAAATAGAGACCATTGTTTCATGACAGTTATTCAAAAAGAGACGTACAAATGTTATCTTTACAACAGTAGAAAAAGTATCATTGTAATCTTGAGCATGGAGTTGAGTATATCTCTTTGCCACTAGACAAACTTTCAATTGATCTACCTGTCCGTCAAGACCACCTTAACATTAAATATTCACATGTAACCAACAACACATTTTCTATAAGGAATAAGAACCAGCTCTTAAGTATGATTAGATTCTAAATCTGGCATTCCATCATGTATATTTTGTCTTCACCCTGAATGGATTAATTCTTTTTGAATACTTTTAGGAATAAAAACAGATGCAAGTGAAGTAACAAAAGTAAAATAGGTATGAGATAACCAATGGTAAGACACAAAATTACAAGTTGAACGATTACTTTTACGAATAACAATGGAAAATCATCAGGAGACAGAGTCGAAGCAGGGGTAGAGTTGTTTGGAATAGGAGCTTAATCACATCGTCCAAACCTTCTCTCATAGATATTATCATATTAGTTCAACGGTGGTGGAAACTCGATTGAAAAAGATGTATCTATTATAATCGATGGACTACAAATAACAAAGTAGACTCAACTGACTCAAATTAACTAATAGGCAAGTCTCAATAGGAACAAGTCACTATAAGAAAACACCAAATTAGCCAGGTGATATTGCCAGGTGATAGTCACCTCGTTAAATAACTCACTTGCGGGGTGCCTTACACCGCACAATGCAGTTTTTTTATAAAAAAAAAGTTATATATTTTTCTTTCTCGCAATAGTGAGTGAGAAATTAAAGAAAATTGAAAATAACTTTGCCAGGTAACAAACACCCCACAACTCTTCTTAAAAAATTGAGGGGAAATAAAAAGTTCCATTTATTGGGAATTCATGGTGGCATGTGGACTTTATTGGCATTTTCTAACACATACGTTGCGAGGTGATTTTCACCTTGCAAAATCCGAAGACATTAAATGTTGCCAGGTAATAGCCACCTCGCAAGTGTTTTTGAAAATATTGGGGGAAATTAAAAGCAATATTTACTGTGTGTTCAGGTTGGCAGGTGAAAGTTGTTTGCATTTACTGACACATGAGTTGCGACGTAAATTTCACCTTGCAAGTTCCAATGTCATTAAAGTTTGCCAGGTGTTATTCACCCCGCAAGTGTTTTTGAAAAAATTGGGGGAAAAATAAAAGCTGCTTTTACTTATTTGGTCAGAGCGCAGGTGAACGTTGGCTCAACTTTTATGACACATATGTTGCGGGGTGCATTCCACCACGTAAGTCCCAAAGGTAATAACTTATGCAGGATTTAATGCACCTCGTAAATGTTTAATAAACATCCATAGCGCTTCAACTTATTTCTCACATCTTCCAGCCTATTCAACTTATCTCTCTCATTTCCTTCACCTTTACTTTGCATAAAACTTTTTTTCTCCACAAACACTCATATCTTCCATTTTTAACACAAACAAAAATTCAATACTCAATTATCTTGCTGGATTTAGATTTCCTTTCAATTTTTTCATCAAAGCCATCTACTATAAGTTACACATATGAAATTAATTGTTTTTATTTGATATTGGGTTGTATGAGTTGTTTAGATTATGTATTTTTTCGTTAAATTTGTATGATAAAAACAGTGATGGTTAAATTTGTGTATAATTGTCGCTCCCAAGATTTTATCCAAGTACAAATGCGAAAGTGGCACGGAAAAAGAGAGTCGCCATCCGTGTCTATTTATCCCAAGAGAGGGAAAGGAAACACAAAATAAACCCGGGGGAAGGAAAAGCACGGTCGAAGCGAACCAGAGAAAAAGGTAAAGGAGTCAGTTACGTGAGGGGAAAGGATTAGCACCCTCACGTCCGCGGTACTTGACGGGACCCACGATTGTTGTCTAATCTATGGGTGTGTAAGGGAATTATGTCTACAAGCTATGTTAAGATGCATGAAATGTAGGGAAAATAAAATGTTGTACTCGCACGGGCCCTACCCCGCTGCCTACGTATCCTCTTTGAGGAATCAGAGTTATAGTAGCTCGACTACCTAGTTTCTGTTTGTTTTGTGTTTTTTAGGTGAACAGTTACATTCGCATCCTATGGCAGCTCGACCTTTGGAGACTTATACCCGGGAGGTAGGAAGGAAGTAAAGTGCAAAGGGAAGTCTACCTAATGTTAGCATACAAAAGGAAACCACGCTAAGACAAGCAACCTATGGGAGGGAATAACATAAAAGCAATAAGCACACAATCGAGCGTCGCTTGATAAACAAACAACTAACCATGGTTTGAGTATCGAGGTAGTGACCAGGGAATTGGGGTGCTATAGCCAAGGGGTCATATCAACCGAGGCAACCAAGCAAGGGAATAAGGAGGGAGCTCAGCCAATACGTCGTACAACCAAGGCCATGTGAGCTAGCATGGGAGGAAAAAGGATACTCAATAACTGTGTGCGCGTACACAGAGCATCAACGCCTGGTCAGTGCGGGCTTGACAAAACATGGGGATCCGACTACAAGACCCTTCCACTTGCCTTAGTCAGGTCTTAGAATCAACAAGATCGGTGACGGTTCAGAAGAAAAGGTGTGTGACGTGCATTAACTGAACAAACTCGATGAAACATGGCAGGGGTAGATTACGGACCCTACCCCGCTTGCCTACGATGAGGACTTAACGATGTTGCCTATTGAGGTCTTACGACACCATTGACACTTGCAAGGACAAAGATAAACACATAAAAACATGGCCTCCTAGTGAGGACTTCCAAAATTGCCAGCCAAGTGGCACAGACTCCCAGTCCTACTTCTCATGTTATTGAAAAGAAAAAGTGTGGAAAAAGGTAAAAGGGAATAAGAAACGATACCAAACGGATAGTAATTCGTAAATAACAGCAGATAAGAAAAGAGAAACCTAGAGATCGCGTGCGCAAGCTAGCAACAAGCAACAAACAGTGTCAGGAGTCCGGTAGACGACATATGCATCATCAAAGCGCAATGACAACGCAAAAGTAAATTGCATGTCGTATTAGAATGCGTGTCGACACACCCGAGTAATACACATGCAGCTAAGTTGGAATACAGACATGCAACAAACAAATATATATGACGTGTCTCAATGGGGAGACGAACGAATAGCAATCGAGAAAATATCATCGTGTCCTGCAAATAAAGTGGAACACGGAGCAAAATGCGTCAGTCGGAAATCATCCTCAAAGTTCCTTGCACAAGCTAGTACACATTATTAGAAACAAAAGGAATCGCAACCGAAGTTGCACAATTGAATTATGAAACAAAATAGAAGTGAAGGCGGAAAAAGGAATGAAAAACGCGCTTCAGAAACGCGAGATAGCACACGGGGCAGCAACAATGCAAAGAGATAAAACATATGGAACATCAAGTCAAATGCGCACACAACGGTAAACGTTTATGCCAAATCACAAAGTATGCACGTAATTTATCCAAAACAAGCAAACTAAAGTGCATTAGTACACAATTAGCCAAGCAAGTATGAATACATGTCAAGTAAAAGTCAAAGCACAAAATACATGTCAACCGGAAGCAAAAACCGCAAAATCGGGAAATATGTGTCAAAATTCATCGGCTCGGAATTGAATGAAAATCACATGCTTGATTGCAAACGTGCCAACGGACTAAAAAACGAACTCGGTTTGAATTAACTCCGCCTGGAAGTGGGACTTATAGGAAATTTTTGTCGGCTGGCAGTAGTGAATTGATGAAAAGAAGTGTCCAAAACCGACTAAAAAGTGCACCGATGGCTCCGATATCATCAACAAAGTCAAGTTACATTATTCACCATTGAGTTCATGTCAAGTGGTAGAAAAATTCAAGAATTGTGACATTTTCCAATCAACTCAAATTTTCAATTGTCAAAAGGAGTTTGTAAAGTGTCTTGAGCCAAATGAAAAGTGTTACAACTCATGAAATAGCAAACATGTTTGTAAGCATTATGTACATCAACACTAACTATCACAAATTGATCCGGAATTAACTCATGAACAACCACATAGCTCCCCCAATTATAGTTCAAGCATTTTATCGAACACCTAAACTACAATAACACGTATCTCATGAGAATTAAAAGAATCAAGCAACACAACAATTGTCATACACCACAATTCAAACAATTAATGCTCACAATTCACAAATTCACGGATTATTTAATTTCACAAACTCAAGATTCACAATAAGTATTTAATTCAAATAAGAAACTATTCATTTAATTACTTAATTCAATCAAGAGTTAAAGGAAGTTACCAAAATGACATGAAGAGGAGATCGAAAAGATGACCGAAGGAAAGAGGCGAACAGCGAACTTGCGGTGATGAAGGGAGAGTCGCGCGCGTCGCGCACGGTGGAGGTGGTATGTGTCCGCGGAGGTGAGAAGCAGCGACGGCGAGTAGATGCGGAGGTGAGAAGAGAGAAGAAAGATTGGAAGAATTTCCGTAAAAATGTTCTTCGTGTTCTTGAGATTGTTGTTGAATATTGGACGAAGCTGTTAGTGTTTGATATTGATTCAAGAGAGAAGGGAGAGAGAATTGTGAGAAGCATGTGAAGAGAGAGAGTGGAAAGTGAAAAATGAATGTGAATGAATGAAAAAGTGTGGGAAAAACTATTTAAAGGTCTCCCAAATTTGAAATTCAAATAGTGCGCCCAAACGCCTTTTTGAACTCCTTTTTTCGAGGAAACGCGTTTCGGTGCGAAAGTCATAATTAGGACCAATGGAAAATTGAAGATGACGAAATTTGTGAACCATTTCCATAAGAACAGACTCCATCTAGTAAATGGTGAGAAAGTTACGCACGTTTGAACGGTGAGAAAATCATTTGGTCATCTGAGG